>NC_092588.1:31897500-31947500 GCF_047663525.1 Anas platyrhynchos
CTTAAGGCAGCATGATGTTAATTTAAAGCAACTGATAATCTGAGCTGTTTACAACATTTTTTTGTCCATATGATACTTTGAATGGACAGATATCCACTATAATGCCACAGTGCTCTCTCTGGAACATCCAATAAAGCTATTCCTTTACTTCCATCTCTCAGATTAAGATCTTTATTTAGAGATTATTTTGCATCCTCTTTCCCTATTCCACTAGTGCATATCCATGTTCAGTTGTGCTTGTGGTTATGTACATACATGTATATTGAATGTTTGCTGCATTTTTTAAAGTATAAAACTGATTGAAAATAGAGAAAAATAAATCTATACTTAATACATATAGTAAAAAGTATTTAAACACCTGTTATCACTGGGACAAATGAACAAAAAAATTATACACCACTCATTTTCTATTTTCCATTTACCTTGCTTCTACAACACGTATGATGTATTTTTTTTCTCAATTCCTGTAGTGCTTCAAAAAAAATAGATTCAATTTTATTGAAACACTGATTTATCTAAAACATTTACATTACAGGTTTATAAACATATACAAGTTTATAAAACATATTAAAGTTTATAAACTGACAGTATTCTAGATAGTGTGTACATGTGTATATTTGCATAAATGAAAAAATATTAAAAGTATGGTATATTATTAATCATAACAAATTTTAAGGAGTCAGCATTTAGGTTTCTTTAATGTAAGCACCTTCTAAACTTCATTTTAATTTCAAAGGGATGCTGGAAATGTTGTGTCAACAAGTTGCTTAATCATATTGCTTTTCAAGTCCAAGTACAACCAGAAAGTGGAGGAGAAGAATGGTAGCAAAATCAGTGAAACAGCTGAATATTATTTTTTAACCTTCACAAAGTCATAAAATACAAGGCTTGATTCAAGGGTGACAAAATCCGTATAGTTGACATAAATAAACTATTCACATAAATACAAGTTTTTAGAGATATAGCACATAGATGTAGAAAATACCTATTAGGTAATCAATTCATCTCCCTGTCATGGCTGTTGCATTTTTTAGTGATTTATCTGGTCTAGTTTGAGTGTCTTAATTGATGAGACATTCAAAGCTTTATTAGAAAGACCAAAAGAAAAAATCTCCATGTTGAAATTTGAGTGTTTTAAATTAAGAATTAAAACAATTCCAGCAAAACTTAAGGAAATATTTACAGCCCTCTTTGTAAATTTTCATCAAGTATCAGCTGAATCAGATTTAAAACAAAGCAGTTACCATGTTCTAAAAAGAGCATAACAGTATAAATACAGAAGAATTGTAACAGAATTACTGTAATAACATAATTCATATTCACTGTATAAATTGGCAAAGCCACATATAAAATAAAATAAATAAATGAAACCAGAACAAAATAAAACACAAAAAAAAACATCTTTGCATAGCCTGTCATAACAATGAATTACCAACTATTTTAGTGTTCCTAATTATTGTCAGAATATGACCTGGGTCTATGACACAGAATTTTTCAAAGTCAGTCTGGGAAAAGGGGCGTACATTTATCAATATTTTTATTTTATTTACCAATGCAGCAGCACTTGTGGAGGTCTGTTTTTATTTAATTTTCAAGATTTTGTTGTTAATGGAAAACCCGTCTCATAAATTAGGGAAGTGCTCAATTACAGGTCTGACAAAGATTGATTTAGTTCTGTGCTTGGTCACTACTGGCAAGTGAGGGCCAGTAAAAAACCAGTCAGAACTAATGGCACATCACCTTAAAGGTGATCAGGGAATAAGCAGATTTAAGAAGAAAATGTGTGTATAAAATGTGTGTATATAACAGCATAGACATTTTCTGTTTTTTGTATTCTGTAAAGACTTGGCTAGAATACATCTGAAGTCACTCTTTGCTTTTCCATTGACTTCAGTGTGTTTTGTCTGACACCAGTTACAAAAACCCTGTTTTTTGGCGGCACAGTGCTGTGATGCTCAAGAATTGTATCCTTTCTCGGAGGTATGGGTAGCTCATGTCTTGATGAAGAGGTACTCCAGGACTGGGATCAAATGTGTTAATGGAAAAGAAGGGAAATAACTTTTAAAATCTTCTTTATTCATTGTGCGTTATCAATGATGAGACCCAATTCTCTATTATATTGATTTTATAGTTGCAATTTCACCTTTAAATTCAGTGTGAATATTATTGGTAGAAATCTAGCATTGAAATGTCAATGTTGGAAATATTAATGTGAAGAGAAAGTAAAGTAATTTGAAGTGGTCACCACACTGAAGAAGAACTAGACTACCTTACAACTGTGTTTTGGGTTTATATGGCAAGGTTTTGGTAGCGGTGGGTCTGCAAGGGTGGCCTCGCTGAGCAGAGCCCTGCAGCTGCCCCATCTCAGATCAGAGCCAGTTTCAGCCAGCTCCAAAAGGAACCCATTGCTGGCCGGAGTTCAGCCAATGAGCAATGCTGTTTGCACCTCTGTGAGAGCAGATTTAAGAAAAGTAAAAAACTGCTATACAACAGCAGCTGGGAAGAGAAGTGAGAAAACGTAGAGAGAAACAGCTCTGAAGGAGTCTGCAGTCCATGGAGAGCCCCAGCATGATCAAGCTCTGGGCCAGAGCTGTAGCCTGTGGAGGAGCCCCTGGTGAAGCAGGATGTCTGGCAGGAGCTGCTGCCCATGGGGAATCCATTCAGCAGTGGGTTTATGTGGAAAGGTTTTGGTAGCAGGGGACCACAGGGATGGCTTCTCTGAGAAGCATCTAGAAGCTGCCCCATGTTAGATAAGCACCCAGCTGCTGACTGGAGCCTAGCCAATAAGTGATGTTGTTTGTGCCCCTGTGACAGCATATTTAAGAAAGGGAAAAACAAAACAAAACAAAAAACAAACAAACAAAAAAAAACAAACAAACAAAAAAAAACACCTGCTGCTACGCAGCAGCTGGGAGAGTGATAGGAGTGAGAAACAGCCTTGCAGACACCAAGGTCAGTGAAGAAGGAGGCGGAGAGTTGCTCCAGGTGCCAGAGTAGAAGTCCCCTGCAGCCTGTGGCGAGGACCATGGTGAAGCAGACTGTCCCTTTGAAGCCCATGGAATACCACAGTGAAGCAGGGTTCCACGCTGCAGCCCATGAAGGACACCACAGTGGAGCAGGTAGATTGCACTGACAAGCTGCAGCCTGTGGAGGGCCCTCACTGGAGCAGATTCCTGGCCAGACCTATGGCCCATGGAGAGGAGCCCACATAGGAGCAGGTGATCTGGCAGAAACTGCTGCCTGTGGGGGACCCAGGTTGGAGCAGTTTTCTCCTGATGGATGGACCCCATGGTACGGCCCATATCTGGAGCAGTTCTTGACAAGCTGCTGCCTGTGGGAAGCCCACGCAGGATCAGTGTGGGAAGGATGACATCCCTTGGGAAGCACCCCATGAGAAGCAGGGGTAGAGAGTGAGGATCAGTTGGGAAGGGACCCCACGTTGCAGAGGAAGAGAGTGACCAAGAAGAAGCGGTAGAGATGGAGCTGACCACAACCAGAGAAGAGACTGACCACAACCCTTATTCCCCTGTTCCCCGGCACTGCTTGGGGGGAGGAGGTGGAAGAGGGTGGATGGAGGAAAGCGGTTTTGGTTTCTTTCCTTTGTTTCTCACTTCTCTAGCTTGTTAGTAAAAGGCAATAAATTTTACTGTCTCCCTACTCTGAGTCTGTTTTGCCTGTTAACGATAATTGTTGAGTGACCGCCCCATCCTTATCTCAACCCTTGGGCCCCTTGTGTCGTATTTTCTCCCCCTCCTCAAATAGGAAGGGGGAGTGAGAGAGCGGCCGTGGTGGAACTTCCCACTCTACTCTGTGCTGGAGCATGCTCACTTCGAGTACTGTGTGCAGTTTTGGGCATCACAGTACAAAAAGGACATTAAACTGTTGGAGAGCGTCCAGAGGAGGGCGACAAAGATGGTGAAGAGCCTAGAGGGGAAGACATGAGGAGTGGCTGAGGTCACTGGGCCTGTTCAGCCTGAAGAAGAGGAGGCTGAGGGGGGACCTCAGTCTACAACTTCCTTGCGAGGGGGAGTGGAGAGGCAGGTGACCTATTCTCTGTAAACACCAGTGATAGGACCCACGGGAATGGTGTTAAACTGAGGCAGGGGAGGTTTAGGCTTGACTTCAGGAAGAGGTTCTTCACTGAGAGTGTGGTTGCACAATGGAACAGGCTCCCCTGTGAAGTAGTCACTGTACCAAGGCTGCAGTGACTTGGACTTTAAGAAGCGATTTAATTAAGAAGCTTTAATTGCTTTAAGAAGCGATTGGACTGTGCACTTAGTCACATGGTCTAAACTTTTGGGTAGACCTGTGCAGTGCCAGGAGTTGGACTTGATAATCCTTATGGGTCCCTTCCAACTTGGGATATTCTATGATTCTATGTCCACCTGAATAAAACCACCACAAGCAGTCCATGCCTGAAGGACAGACCCCATGGTACACACTTGTATTGGAGCCGTTCTTGAAGAGCCGCTGCCTGTGGTAAGCCCCTGCAGGATCAGACCAAGAAGGATGACATCCTGCGGGAGCCACCCCACAACGAGCAGGGGCAGAGAGTGACTGTGAAAGAGTGGTGGAGATGAAGTTTTAGGCACGGAATGCAGTCCCCCTTCCCTGTTTCCCTGTACCTCTTGGAGGTAAAAGAGGATGTGTGGGAGGAAGGTGTTTTTAGTTTACTTTTAATTCTCACTGCTCTAGTCTGTTATTATTTGGCAATAAATAACATTAATCTGTTTGAGAACTGGTGACTGACCTTTCTATCCTTATCTCAGCCCATGAGCTTTTTCATTTTATTTTCTCACCCTGTCCCATTGAGGAGGGGCTATGACAGAGAGGCTGTGTGGTGCTTGGCTGCCTTCTGTATTAAACTAAAATGATCTGCTGGGGCTGAGGAATTCAGAACAAATAAAGAAGAAAATCAGATCAGATGAGAAGTTAAGATGCTAAAAAAGAAATGTCATAAAATATTAGTGAAATCCAGTGCAAAACTTGTATGTCTTCTCCCTTTCTCAGGAAGAACAGATGATAAGATATTTTTCCTCCACTAATTCAAGTGTGGAGGTCTAGTTAATGACTGTGTGGTTCCCCAGTTTAGGATAAACCATAAGATACGGGTGTGTAGACATTGGTATACGTTGTATAACTCAATATGTTATGAAACAACATAACTAATACGGTCCATAACAACATGATGCAGCTTCCTTATGTATTATGCATTATGATACAGTCTTTATTTCCAGAATCACAGAATCACACAGAACCACAGAATGACAGAATTGTAGGGGCTGGAAGGGACCTCAAGAGATCATTGGGTCCATCCCCCCTGCCAAAGCAGATTCCCTAGAGCAGGCTGCCCAGGTAAGCATCCAGATGGGCCTTGAATATCTCCAGAGAAGGAGACTCCACAACCTCCCTGGGCAGCCTGTTCCAGTGCTCCATCACCCTCACTGTGAAGAAGCTCTTTTGCATATTGGTGCAGAATTTCACGTGCTCCATTTTTTGGCCATTGCCCCTTGTCCTGTCCCCACAGACCACTGAAAAGAGGTTGGCCAAATCCCTCTGTCTCCCACACCTCAGTCATTTATACACATTGATGAGATCCCCTCTGTCTTCTTCTCTCCAGGCTGAACAGACCCAGGTCTCTCAGCCTTTCCTCATAGGGAAGATGCCCCAGGCCCCGTATCATCTTTGTGGCCCTCCGCCGGACTCTTTCCAGGAGATCCCCAGGGAGCTCAGAACTGGATCCAGTATTCCAGGTGAGTCATGACCAGGGCAGAGTAGAGGAGGAGGATCACCTCCCTTGACCTGCTGGCCACGTTCCTTTTAATGCACGCCAAAATCCCATTGGCCTTCTTGACTGCAAGGGCACACTGCTGGTTCATGGTCAACCTGTCATCCACCAGGACCCTCAGGTCTTTCTGCACAGAGCTCCTCTCCAGCAGGTCATCCCCCAGCCTGTACTGATAAGTGCAGTTGTTCCTTCCCAGGTGCAGGGCTCTACACTTGCTCTTGTTATTCTCTTACTTCGATTTCTTCCTGCCCACCTCTCCAGCCTGTCCAGGTCTTGCTGAATGGCAGCACAGCCTCCTGGCATGTCGGCCAGTGCTCCCAGCTTTGTATCATTGGCGTACTTTCTGAGAGTGGACACTTTTCCCTCATCAAGGTTGTCGATGAAGGTGTTGAACAAGACCAGACCCAGCACTGACCCCTGGGAACACCACTAGGCACAGGTCTTCAGCCGGACTCTGCACTGCCAAAGACCACCCTCTGAGCTCAAACAGTCAGCCAGTTCTCAACCCATCTTGCTGTCCACTCATCTATCTCGCAGTTCCTCAGCTTTGCTAGCTTGATATCATGGGAGACAGTATCAAAAGCCTTGATAAAGTCAAAGTAGATGACATCCACTGCTGTCCCCTCATCTACCCAGCTGGTGATGCCATCATAGAAGGCAATGAGTTTGGTCAAGCATGATTTCCCCTTGGTGAATTCATGCTGATTACTCCTCATAACCTTCTTCTCCTCCTTGCTTGGAGATGGCACCCAGAACAAGCTGTGTATGTCCATGACACCCTGGAACAACCTTTCCAGGGACAGAGGTGAGACTGACTGGCCTGTAGTTTCCCAGATCCTCCTTCTTGCCCTTCTTGAAGACTGGAGTGACAATGGCTATCCTGCAGTCTTCAGGCACCTTTTCTGTTCTCCAAGGTCTTTCAAAGATGATAGAGAGTGTTTTGGCAATCACCTCTGCCAACTCCCTTAGTGGATGCGTCCCATCAGGACCCATGGATTTGTGTGCATTGATCCCACTCAGACAGTCCTGAACAACTCCCTCCTCAACCGCAGGGGACCTCTCCATTTCCCAAACTCTTTCTCCTCCCTCCAGGGTCCAGGAGACCGTGTGGGGAGTCTTTGAAGCAAAGTAGGCATTCAGTATCTCTGCCTTCTCAGCATCCACTGTTCAGCAGGGGACTCACATTATCCCTAGTCTTCCTTTACTGTTTACAGAAACAAACAAACAACAAACAAAAATCTTCTTATTATGCTTTATCTCTTTTGCAAGCTTCATCTCCAGGTGGGCTTTAGCCTTCCTCATCACATCCCTGCAGGCCCTGACAACACTCCTATACTCCTCCCCAGAGTACAGCCCCTTTTTCCATATTTCACAGACCTTCCTCTTCCTTTTGATCTGTCAGTGAGCTCCTCGCTCATCAACAATATGACAGTCTTCAAGTAGTATAAGTGAGTAATCTTATATAAGTGAGTAGTATAAATGAGCACTAAACTGGGAAAAGGTTAGGATTAGATATTTCTTAATTCACAACTTAAATTTCAATTGAGTTTATCTGGGTGGGGAAGAGGTGAGATAATGTCTCAAAGAAGCAATGCTGTTTCTATCACCATAATATATGCTAATTTCATATATCGTAAATTTTGTTAACATCAAAACCCAAACATTCTACATGGAAAATCAAACTCTTCTGATTTCACTTCCAATTAAAAAAGCTGTAAGACTAGAAAATTGTCCTCAGAACCTGCATTATTGCTAAGACAATTTCATTAAATACATGCCTATCACTGTAAAATAAATGCAATAACTGCCTTGAATGACTGGATTCTGTACAGACCAAAACACATTAGAGCTGTTCTGAGTCTTCTATTTTACTTGCAACCAAATGGGAAATTCACTAAATGTTATGAGTACCTACATCAAAGGGAAATTCCAGAAGAGTAATAAGAACTAGGGAAGCAGGGAAAGAAAAAAGCAGAAGGAATACAAAACCAAACAAGAAAACTAGCACCAACAACAGACACACACATACACACACACAAAAACACATTCTGGTAGGAGGTGGCTTGTTCAAGTATCCTTACAGGGACAGGTAGAAGTGGGACTTAAGCACTGTATTTATAAACTCATTTTGATTTTCATGTCATGTTTATTTGGGTTGCTTAGCTGAAGATACAGCTTCTGTTAACAATATCTCTGCAAAGTCAATCCAAGAGATTACATTAAGCCTTCTTTCTTTCTTTCTGCTTCACACATTATAAAAACAACAAAAATTGTTTTAGAAGTTGCATGCTGTTTTTGCTGTCTGCTGGTAGTGATGGATAAAATGGAAAGACAACAGCTATCCTGCAGTCTTCAGGCACGTCTCCTGTTCTCTAAAAATCATACACTATTTTTTTTATAGAGTCACTGCTTGATTCATATCAAAGTTTACAATAATATATTTTAATTTATATATAAATTGATTTTCTCCAGGTGGAATTTTACTCATATGCTACAGAAAATGGAAGATGCATGCTAAATATATGGGGTCTGAAACAAAAGAATTTAACCATCTGTCTAGCTTAGGTATATATAACCCCGTGAAACTGCGATGATGTGAAACCCTTTGCTTTACAGCCTATTATGCCACAAAGTTCTTGGGTGACAATAGGCAGGTAACTCAGACCAGTATTTTCAAAGCTAATTGTGTATCATCTTTTCTTTGGCTATTCAATTTAACATTATCTATTCCAAGTATAACCTGAAAATCCATATTTTTAGCAGAATTAAATTTATATTATGTTTGGCCAGATGAAGTGCTAGACAAAAATAGCCCAAGTACTCTGATTTTGGCCTTTGGAAAGGATATTTCTGATTTTAATTGTATTTCAGTTCTCTCATCTCTTAAACGCTTCCTAATTTTCTCCTCTTCTTGGGTCTGGTCTTGTTCAACACACACAAACAAGCTCAGACGTTTTTAGCCATTTCAATTACCAAAACTTGAAATCTGCAAAAAATTCACTTGTAGCTCTTGTGCTGGAATTCACCACTGCTATTTTCAGCCATCATCCTCTTAGCCAAGCCAAACAATTAACTCTGTTATTATATCATTAGGAGTGCACAGGTCATTTCGTAGAAATATATCTACAAAATATATCTGTCAACCCCTTTTCCCACTGAAGTCAATATACTTCACTGTGTTATAATAAACAAACAAACATACAAACAAAAATTGGTTTTCTTACTGTAACAAATTAACTTTCAGTCTGAGTCTTCTTGTTGAGAATATTTTGTGTCTCCCAGTGAATAAAGTAAAATTAAGCACAAATTGTATAATGTAATTCATGGAAGTAGTGAAAGTTTCTGGTGTTGTAAATATAGAAAATAAATGTTTGCAAGTGTTCACTTCATTCGGGAATTTGTTTATGATAGATTCCTGATCTTTGTGTTTCAGAAGGGTGAAAACTTCACATTCTTTTGAGAACAAAAGGTAGGTAAATGCAATTTCTACGGTAAATGTAGAAGAGTAAACCAGACCAACTTTTTTTTTTTGTTTTTTTTTTTTTTGTTGCACATTCATAAAGGAAGAGATTCATAACTGCAATGAAACTTGGCTACCTTCAGTCAGTGGGCTAAAAAGAGCATCTGTAGCTGAGTTCCAGTGACATGGGCTGACACAAAAGTGTCTCCAGCACAAAGGTCATTTTATCTCATTTAGTGAAAGCCACACAGAAATATCTAGATCTCACAACAGATAATTTAGGCTATAATATATTAACTCCATTTATCTATGGATTTACATGTGATTCAAATCTGAACCAGTATGTCTGGATGTCTTGAAGCTGGTCTCTGTAGATAGCATTCAATCCATTGGCACTATGAAAAACAACACAAAACAAAGCAAATAAAAACAAAACAAAACAAAACCTTCATTTGTTTAGTTGTCAATGTATGAGGAAATATGGTTATGTCTTAGAACTTTTGAATTTATTATAAGGCATTGTAAGAACCTGTTGATATGAAACCCACCTTTTTCATAATTTAAACTCAATCTATAATGAGTAGTAGCACTGCAGAGTCACTGGAAATTTAAGTACAAGAAGGTATCCTGAAGTTTTTAGCCAAATCAGTGTTTGTGTTTACTTGATTTTGTCTTTCTCAACCCTTAGATTTCCAGTTTGTCAGGTTTAATCAAGATAAAAATCATGTTTGCTGAAGAGAATTAAAGTATTATAGAGATAAGGAAAATTGGTCAGTTGGGAATAAAACATATCCCTTAGCAGAGACTGTGTACAAGGCTTATGTATAACTAAAGACTCAGTCATGTTCTCCCTTCAGAATGATAGGTTCTGGGCAAAATAGAGATGAAAAAAGATCATTTCAGATCTGAACTGTCTAATGTCCAGATTTGCTGAATAAAGAAATTATTTCCTCATGCCTCACTTGTAAAAGTGTTTTCTTTATTTGCAATATTTTATTCTTACACTTCTATTTTATTGCTACCAAGAAATAACTCAATTACAATTTACTACCACAACCAAGAAAAAAAAAATCATCTTTACCACCTTCCTCCTCCCTGTGTATAGGAAGGAGCATTTAGGATAAAGTAAATAAAGGCCAGATGGTCAGATAGAAACATCTGCTTATGCTTAAAGCAAAATGGTCATTCCCTACACAAAGCAAGAAACTGACTATACATGCTACATCTACATTGTTTACTTAAACATATCTCCAGCTAACTTTCTGTAATAACAAAACAAAAAGGCACAGAGAAGAAGTCTCTAGCTTCCTCTTGTCACCAAAACCTACTTTTTTCTTTCAATGTCAAATACAGCTCTCAGTTTGGAAACAACAAATAACAACAATAACAATCAAATTGGAAAAGCATGTGCTTTTGTTATTACACATGTTCTGTGAAATCACTCTTAGAAAGAACCAAAGTTTTATATGCTAAATTAGTGTGTGGTTGTGTGGTTTTTAAGACTTCTGTAGCTTATAGATAGCATATGTATTTTATAATATGGTAGTTATTAAATAAACAGTAGGTATTCTCATGAATGGTAAAGGAACAGGCTTGTAAAATCTGAGCAGTGTAAATTATCAATGTGTAAATGCAACTTACTTTTGTGTAGAGTATTTAAAGGATTTAAGGATTTCTATGGCTATTTTATAGCTTTAATTAAAAATACAAAGAGTGAAGTAAGAAACAAATACCAAAATCATAGAGGTGAGGAAGTAAGGATATGTTCTCAGCTTATACTTACAAGCAATCAGTGTGGGGAGACATAAATATTGAAGGTTATTCCAGATGTCTACAGCTGTAAAGGAGGCTCTGACCTGATAGTAACAAAATAGAGGAGTCAGACATGTCCAGTGTAAGTGGCAACAGGGGCAGTTACTTGAAAATAAAGTTAGGCCCCAGATGCTTACAGGACAACAACAAAAATAGTCAAATGGGGGATATCAGAGATGCCATGTTAGATTGTTGTGTATAACATGGGAAGTTTCCAGGAGCGAGGTGTGGGATACTGCTCTGGGGAAGCCCAGGCTGAAAAAGGGCACCCTACCCAGACACATGGTGGGCTGGGGTTGCCAGTTTAGACAGACTGCAGAACCTGGCAGAGATAAGGAGAGCTACAGTATGGCAAGAGAAGGATTTTCAGATGCTGGAGTTGCAGCCATAGCAAAGGTTCACATCAAGGTTAAAGTGATAGAGACAAATGGGGAGCACAAGTCTAGATGAGACATGAAGAAGATAAACTATATTTCATGGTGCTCATTGAAGGGGAAGGGGAAATGGAAGGGGGAAGGGGAAGGGGAAGGGGAAGGGGAAGGGGAAGGGGAAGGGGAAGGGGAAGGGGAAGGGGAAGGGGAAGGGGAAGGGGAAGGGGAAGGGAAGGGAAGGGAAGGGAAGGGAAGGGAAGGGAAGGGAAGGGAAGGGAAGGGAAGGGAAGGGAAGGGAAGGGAAGGGAAGGGAAGGGAAGGGAAGGGAAGGGAAGGGAAGGGAAGGGAAGGGAAGGGAAGGGAAGGGAAGGGAAGGGAAGGGAAGGGAAGGGAAGGGAAGGGAAGGGAAGGGAAGGGAAGGGAAGGGAAGGGAAGGGAAGGGAAGGGAAGGGAAGGGAAGGGAAGGGAAGGGAAGGGAAGGGAAGGGAAGGGAAGGGAAGGGAAGGGGAAAGGACAATGGATGGGAGGAAGGGGAGGGGAGTGGAAGGGAAATTATACATGCCTCCATCAGGCAGAATGTTAGAGACACCAAGCATATTTCTTATGAAATAAAATCATAATAGTAATAATAAAAAGATTAAATTATAGCTTTTTCATGGAAAGAGATTTGCAAGCTGTTTTTTCCAGAAATTGAATATTTAAAGAAGTCACAATAAATATGTACAAAGATACATACTGACATATACATATTGACACATAATTAAGTCTTTCACATGACCATGATGGTCAATGAGATAAAATATATATATATATATATTAAATTTTCAACATAGGAACTTAATAGTGTAACAAAAGCTCTATTAATCCTAAACTACCTTTTTTTTTTGACTTGTGAGGAATTTTTGCACAGAATGTTTCCAGGTTCAGCCCTGCAAATTTCCAGAAACACCATATTATTTTTATGAACTTTAATAAGTACTAGAAATTTACATCACCACAATTGAAATTTACTTTTGGATTTGCTGTGCCTACCATACAAATACAATATACTGTACTGTAATTATAATAATAAGGATGGCATTTAATGCAGTATACATACATTTTGATAATTCCTACATTAAAATATTGCTGTTTATCTTTCTAAAATATGCCTTTGTACGAATCAAGAGTAGTACAAAGGTTTACCTCTTTTTGGAAGTAGATCCATTATTTAGACCCGTCATCTAAAGTATCTTAAGTGAGGACTGTGAAAGAGAAAAATTAATTCTAGTAATTCAAAGAGACAGAATGTTATTTTTCTAAACAAACAAAAATATTTAAGGATTACAAACCTTTTTTACATCCTTTTTGTCATTCACGTGGAAGTTATTTTGATTGATGCCAGTCTACCTATTCAGTGCAACTATTTACAGACATGTTTCAAATAAATTATAAAGCTTGGTCTAAATATTCTAAACACGATAATCAACATATTAGACGGTAACTGTAAGCAGAGTACATCTTGAAGATGTGCCAAATTACCCTCCACTAGTTCAGTTATTGAACTAAATATATATAAGTATATATTAGCTTAAAACTTGGGTCATTCTTCATCATTATTAAGTGTTTCTGAACTGAAAACACTCAGTTGTAAAATGTAAGAGATACTAAGCAAACTTTACATGTGTGAAGTTATATATACTCATATCCTCATCAAGCTGACCCTAAGCATTTCATGTTATCATATATTGAACTTCTTCCACTAATATTTTTGTGGTTTTAATTTCCCTTACAGAATTTATTTAGTGAAACAAAAATTAGAGAACGTTTTAGCAGTATGATTAAGAACAGCACGTGAAGTTTGCTGAATAAAAACTAAGCCATCCATACATTTTTTTCATTGAAATGAATTCTTATTTTACCAGTGTCAATCACTTTTTATTTTGCCTAGATTACATAATCAGAGAATGTGTTGGCATGCAAGTCCAATACGTTTTGTTTCAAAGCAATATGCTAACAAATCATTCAAATAATTAAAAGCCAATAAGAACATGATTACAAAGTTATTCTACATGATAGTACAGTCAAAATTACAACATAATACATTCTTCAGGTTTGTTTCCTGTGAAAGCAATTTAAGCTAGAATAAATTCCACTGAATTGAAAGGAATATTGAACAAGTATGAGAAAAGAATGAGATCTTTTTATCTCATTTTAGTTTCTAATTGATCAATATGTCAAATTTCACACCTACAAGGAAAATGGGTATTATTTCTGTGATGGTTGTTGATTTTTTTTTGCAATACTATGTTGTCATCTGTTTTTGCATCCATCATAATAGTGTCATTTGCTCTCATTGGTTTTCAGAAACCATTGTAATTAAAACAGTGAAAGAAAAAAATTGTATCCTCTCAGATAAACAAAACTAACTGAGTTCAAGAGAGCAAAAGTTCAAGTGGAGGTGATAGGTTGGCCTGCATAACAGCATATTTGGTATGGGAACTCAGCAAGGACATATATGATTTGGATCTTCTCGTGTGTTCCTCAACATAACTCATCTTAGAAAACCTGCTTTAGGTAATTCCAGGCAAATGTCTTTTTTTCTTATATATGTCATCAAAATTTTCCTGAGAGATGAGCTTTCTTATTCTCTGAATCTCCACTTTTTTTTTTTTTTTTTTTTCAAGTTACTAAAGCAATTGTCTTGACTTTTGAGGTCTGAAAATGTTTTTTTTTTTTTTCCCCCAAACTTTTGTGTTCTTATTTCACATGTTTTTATTATGCTAATACCTTCTTTTTTTTTTTTTTTTGGATCATTCCCGATTGTTATATTTCATATCTTTCAGTGGAATCTTAGTGATTCATTTTATTCCTGATTGACTGCTCTCCTCTCTGCATCATGCCTCCACCCACAAGTTTTCTATAATGCACTATATACCATGAATCATAGAATCATAGAATGGTTTGGGTTGGAAGGGTCCTTAAAGATCAGCTAGTTCCAACCCCCCTTCCATGTTCAGGGGTGCCATCCACTAGATCAGGTTGCCCAGGGCCTTGTCCAACCTGGCCTTGAACACCTCCAGGGATGGGGCATCCACATCTTCTCTGGGTAACCTGTTCCAGTGCATTACTGCTCTTGGAGTAAAGAAATTCCTCCTCTAAATCTCTCCACTTCTAGTTTAAAAACTATTTCTCCTTGTCCTATCCTTATCTGTCCACATAAAAAGTTGCTCTCTTTATCTCATTTATCCCCTTTAAGTATTGAAAGACTGCAATGAGGTCTCCCCAGAGCCTTCTCTTCTCCAGGCTGAACATCGATTCGTAGAATCATAGAATCACAGAATCATAGAATTACAGAATCATTAAGGTTGAAAAAGACCTCCAAGATCACCTGGTCCAACCATCCACCTACCACCAATATCACACACTAAACCTATACATACAGACTGGGGGATGAGATGCTGGAGAGCAGCTCTGCAGAGAGGAATCTGGGGGTTGTGGTTGATAGGAAGTTGAATATGAACCAGCAGTGTGTCCTGGCATCCAGGAGGGCCAGCCATATCCTGGGATGCATCAAGCACATCATTGCTAGTCGGTTGAGGGAAGTGATTGTCCTGCTCTACTTTGTGCTGGTGTGGTCTCACCTCTAGTACTGGGTGCAGTTCTGGGCACCCTGGTACAAAAAGGATGTGAAACTATTGGAGAGTGTCCATAGGAGGACTACAAAGATAGTGAAGGGCCTAGAGGGGAAGACATATGATGAGCGGCTGAGGTGACTTGGCCTGTTCAGCCTGGAGAAGAGGAGGCTGAGGGGAGACCTCATTGCAGCCTACAGCTTCCTCACGAAGGGCAGTGGAGGGGCAGGTGCCAATCTATTCTCTTTAGTGACCAGTGATAGGACCCACGGGAATGGTGTCAAGCTGCAACAAGGGAGGTTTAGGCTAGACATCTGGAAAAGGTTCTTCACTGAGAGGGTTGTTGCGCACTGGAACAGCCTCCCCAGGGAAGAAGTCATGGAACAAAGCCTGTCTGAATTTATGAAGCGTTTGGACTGTGCACTTAGTCATATGGTCTGAATTTTTGGCTAGACCTCTGTGGTGCCAGGAGTTGGACTCGATGATCCTTACGGGTCCCTTCCAACACAGGATATTCTATGATTCTATGATCTATGATCTATGATCTATGTCCCTAATCACCATGTCCAACCCTTCCTTAAACACCTCCAGTGATGGTGACTCCACTACTTCTATGGTCAACCTGTTCCAATGTCTGATTGCTCCTTCTGAGAAGAAATGTCTTCTAATTTCCAACCTTAATCTCCCTTGGCACAACTTGAGGCAATTTCCTCTAGTCCCATCTCTGGTTATCTGTGAGAAGAGGCTAATCCCTAGCTCCCCACAACTTCCTTTCAGGTAGCTGCAGAGAGCAATAAGGTCTCCCCTGAGCCTCCCCAACTCTCACAGCTTGTCTTCATAAGACAGGTGTTCCAGCCCTCTGATCATCCTTGTGGCCCTCCTCTGGACTCACTCTAAGAGGTTCACATCCTTCTTGTGCTGGATGCAGCACTCCAAGTGAAACTTCATAAGGGCAGAGCAGAGGAGGACAATCACCTCCCTCGACCTGCTGGCCACTGTAATCCCCAAATCCTTCTCTTCACGGCTTCTCTCAATGAGTTATTCTCCCTGTCTGTACTCATGTGGGATTACCTTGACCAAGGTACAGCACCTTGCATTTAGACTTCTTGAACCTCATTAGGTTCACATGGGCCCACTTTTCTAGTTTGTCCAGGTCCCTTTGGACATCATCCCATCCCTTCTATTGTATCCCATCCCTTCTATTGTATTGTATCTATTGTACTATACTACTCAGCTTGGTGTCATCTGCAAACTTGCTGAGGGTGCACTCAATCCCACTGTCTATGTCATTGATAATGATATTAAACAGTACATGTCCCAAGACAAATCACTGAGGTAAACCTCGCATCACTGATCTCCACCTGGACATAGAGCCATTGATCACAACTCTTTGGGTGTGGTCTTCAAACCAATGCCTTATATCCTGAACGGTCTAGCCCTCAAATTCATCTCTCTCCAATTTGGAGATCAGGATGTTGTGTGGGATCTTGTCAAAGTCCATACAGAAGTCCAGGTAGATGACATTGGTCAATCTTCCCTTGTCAACTGATGTAGTCACTCCATCATAGACAGCCACCAGATTGGTCAGGTAAAATTTAACCTAGGTGAAGCCATGCTGGCTGTCTCAGATCACCTCTGTGTCTCACATGTGCCTTGACATTGTGTCCAGGAGGATATTTTCCATGATCTTGCCAGACACAGAAGTGAGGTTTACCGGTCTGTAGTTCCCCGTGTCTTCCTTTCTACCCTTTTTAAAATAGGAGTGATGTTTCTCTTTTTCCAGTCACCAGAGACTTTGCCTGACTGCCAGGACTTAGGTGACCTATTCTCTGTAAACACCAGTGATGGCACCTGCGGGAATGGTGTTAAGCTGAGGCAGGGGAAGTTTAGGTTCGACATCAGGAAGAGGTTCTTCACTGAGAGGGTGGTTACACAATGGAACAGGCTCCCCAGTGAGGTAGTCACTGCACCAAGGCTGTCTGAATTTAAGAAACGATTGGACTGTCCATGTAGTCACTTGGTCTAAACTTTTGGGTAGACCTGTGCGGTGCCAGGAGTTGGACTTGATGTTCCTTATGGGTCCCTTCCAACTCGGGATATTCTATGACTCTATGACTTTTCAAATATGATGGAGAGAAGCTTGGAAACAACTTCAGCCAATTCCGTTGAGACCCTGAGATTCATGTCATCATGTACTTGTTCAGTTTCATCAGGTGGTCTCGAACCTGCTCTTCACTTATAGTGAGTGGGACATTGCTCTCTCACCCTCCATCTACGGGTTCAGGGAAATGAAAGACATGGGAAACCTGACTGGCTGTGAAGACTGAGGCAAAGAATTTATTGAGTACCTCAGCCTTCTCCATGTCTATTGTTATCAGTTCACCCTTCTCATCCATCAAAGGGCATTAACACTCCTTGGCCTTTCTTTTCTGAGCAATGTACCTATAGAATCCCTTCCTGTTATTCTTTGCATCCCTTTCCAAGCTCTGTTCCATCCATGCCTTGGCTTTCCTGATCCCATCCTTGCACAACTGGACTACATCCCTGCACTCTTCCCAGGCCAAGTGTGCCTTGCTCAACTGCCTGTGCAGTTCCTTCTTGTGCCTCAGTTTGATCAGCAGGTCCTTAGGTCCTTGCCTGTCCTCCTTACTTGTTTTTGCTTTTTTTTTTATATATATATATATATATATATTTTTTTTTTTTAATGCAGAGGGTTGGAGAGTTCTTGTGCTTTAAGGAAAACATCCTTAAAGCGTTGGTAGCTCTGCTCAGCTCCTTTGTGCCTAAGGACAGTGTTCAAGGGATCTCATCTGCTAGGTCTTTAAATGGCTTGGATATTGCTCTTTGGAAGTCCAAGGTCCTGACTTTTTGTTTTGCCAGTCCCATATTCCTTGAAATCATAAACTCAGCCAAGGCATGGTTACTGCAATCCAGTCTGCCTCTAATCTTGACCTCTTTAATGAGCTCTTCTGCACTGCTGAGCAATAGGTCAGGTAACGCTTCTCCTTTGGGTGGTTTGTCTAATACCACAACCAGGAAGTTATCCTCAACGTACTCTATCAGGATTGTTTATAACCTGCTGTGTAGTGTTTCCAGCACACATTTGTGTGGTTGAAGTCCCCCACCTTCTGAGCTCCCTGTGGTTGGTCTTCCTGAGGTCTTTACTAGTTCTCCTGGAGTCTCCCCTCTCCTGCCTATCTACTGTGCAGGGGCACTTCAAGGGCAGTGGCGAGACTCTTTCTCTGGCTCCAATCAGAGACAAGGGTCCACTCTCCCTTGTCCTGTGATTCCTTCGGATGTTCTCATTCTGGGCTGCAAGCTTGTTACCTGGATTTAAGGCAGGGATCTTGCTTGGACTGTGTCAACGTATATTTACATTTGTCAATGTGCAATACCATTTGTCAATCTTGTGCTAAGATTCCCGAATGCTACACTGTCTGGTGAGCTCCCCTCGCAACAGAGCCACCTGTTTGAAGAGCTCATCCAGCTGGGCACACTTGCACCCATGATGACCACCTCAGCCTTCAGGTCCTAAGGGGACCTCCAGAGACTGGAGGTCCCCAGAACTGAGGGTCTGGGCTGCTCTTTTGATCCTCAGGACATCTGTTTGGGTATAGACACCTGCCCCGGGAGTTTGTGGCCCCCCTGTCTAGTTTTGAGCTTCAGCCTGGCAGGCTTGACAGGTAGACACCATTTCTTCAGTAGAGAGCCCTTCCTCTGCTGATCCTGTAACACAAAAATGACCAACCCTGCTTGTCCTCCCTGCTTGTCCTGAACATGTCTGCCCCAGAGCCTATCGCCTTGATGATGAGTCTTCTAGAATAAGAACTCTTTTTTTTTTTTTTTCTTCCACATTGCATGTTTAAATAGCGCAAAAATAAGCATTTCATTGAAGTTAAAATGGTTAACCAATTTACTCTTTCCTCACATATTTCAAAGCAATATTGAAGTGATAGAAACTTGCCACTACTCTTATTGCCACTACTCTGCTCATCTTTGAAAATTTTCTAGATGGATACTAATCCTCCCATGGTAGTTTATGAAAACTATAACACATAGTAATCTAATATGGTGATCAGCTGAGCCTTCCACGAGCTTAAGAATCAAGCTACACAGAATTTAAGGAAATCGGTATTTGTCCATTCAGCAAACCACTTACACGTAGGTCTACTTTAAATGTATATCTATAGGTCATATATGTTATGTCTGAAAGAATGTTGTCTTGGCAGCTCCATACAGAAAATATTTTTGTTCTACCCAAGTATTTCCTATTTATTCCTATGTCGAGGCATTTCTGGCTTCCCAGATAGACAGGACTTCACAGTTGCAGTTTGTTAACCACTGTCCTTGGTACTTATTGGAAGAGATGATCATTGTTCACAGAGTAATAGAATGACAATGATGGAATGATGGAATATCAGAATATCCTGAGTTGGAAGGGACTCACGCAAGGATCATCGAGTCCAATTCTTGGCTCCACACAGGACCACCCAAAAATCAAACCATATGTCTGAGAGCATTGTCCAGACACTTAGAATCATAGAATAGCTTGGGTTGGAAGAGACCTCAAAGATCATCTAGTTCCAAGCCTCCTGTCATAGGCAGGGACACCACCCAGTAGATCAGGTTGCTCAGTGCCTCATCCTAACCTGGTCTTGAACACCTCTCTGGGCAACCTGTTCCAGTGCCTCACCACTTTCTGAGTGAAGAATTTAAGAATTCTTAAGAATGTAAGTATTCAAGAGTTCAAGCTTCTTGAACTCCAGTAGCATTAGTGATAGGACCACTCTCCTGGGAAGCCTGTTCTAGTGCCCAATCACCCTCTCAGTGAAAAGCCTAATATACAGCCTGAACCTCCTCTGAGGCAGCTTCATGCCATTCCCTTGGTTCTCATCACTGGTCACTAGAGAAAATGAATACAAGATGGCATCTTCTTGTATGCCTGTGCTAGTAAACTGAACAGGGCAGACCATAGGTGCAAGCAGAAGTAAATGATGTCCATGCTGGCACATTTCCTGGAACTATTTTGTTCTGTTACAAGTAATTTTCTCCCAGGTAATCATAGAATCATAGAAAGGTTGGAAAAAAATCTCCAAGATCATCTAGTCCAACCATACCCTTACAACCAATATCACCCACTAACTGATGTCCCTAACTGTTCCTTAAACACCTCCAGGGACAGTGATTCCACCACCTCCCTGGGTCACCCGTTCCAGTGCCTAACCACTCTTTCTGAGAAGAAATGTCTCCTAATTTCCAACCTAAACCTCCCCTGGTGCAACTTGAAGCCATGCCATCTTGTCCTATCACTAGTTATCTTCTCTCCACAACCTCCTTTCAGGTAGCAATAAGGTCTCCCTTGAGCATTCTCTTCTCCGGACTAAACGACCCCAGTTCCCTCAGCTGCTCCTCACAAGACTTGTGATCCAGAGCCTTCACCAGTTTTGTAGCCATTTTCTGGGTCTCAAAGTCTTTCTTGAAGTGAGGGACCCAAAGCTGAATACAGTACTTGAGGTGCGGCCTCAACAGAGCAGAGTACAAGGGGATAATCACCTCCTTGGTCCTGCTGGTTACATTATTCCTGATACAAGCCAGGCTGCCATTGGCCTTCTTGGCCACCTGGGCACGCTGATGGCTTATGTTCATGTAAGCATCAACCAACACTCCCAGATCCTTTTCCTCTACACAGCTTTCGAGCCACTTTACCCTGAGCCTGTAGCACTGTGTAGGGTTGTTGTGACCAAAGTGCAGGACCTGCCACTTAGCCACGTTGAACCTCATCCCACTGGTGTCTGCCCATCCATCCAACCTGTCCAGGTCTCTCTGCAGGGCCTTCCTACCCTCCAGCAGATTGACACTTCCCCCAATCTTGGTGTCATCTGTAAACTTGCTAAGGGTGCACTCAATTTTCTTTTCCAAATCATCATTAAAGATGCAGATTATGCAGACTGGAATCCTCTCTTTTAAAATAAACTATTAATTATACTTTTTTATTATTTTTTTTTCTCATGCTTAACGTGACTATTCTTTTATTAGTTTCTGTATTAAACTATTATTATTATTACTATTAACAATAATAATAATTATTACAATATAATAATAATAATAATAATAATAATAATAATAATAATAATAATAATTTGAAGTTCATGAACATGATGTTCATGAACATTAATGCCTAACCCTGGTTAGTCATGTTGTGTTGTGTCAATATTTGTTCCCAATAGGCAGTAATGATAAGTCCAGCAAGGTCACAGAGGAAAAAAGATTTTGTCCATTGCTGTCTTAATTATGTCTTGATCTATTTTACTTACAAGTACAGATGGCATTATCAGAGACAATGCTCAACATACATTATTGGCACAGAAATAAGGCCTAAAAA
Organism: Anas platyrhynchos; assembly: GCF_047663525.1. NCBI lineage: Eukaryota > Metazoa > Chordata > Aves > Anseriformes > Anatidae > Anas > Anas platyrhynchos. The sequence continues at coordinate 31,918,928 of NC_092588.1, forward strand.
ATCCTGAAAACCCTTTGCTTAGACAGAACCATACTATGTGCACTATCTTTCCAGGCTCAGATGAAGCCCAGAACGTGCCAGTGTCTCCAAGCTCCATACATTTCATGAACTGGGTGTTATAAATAAAGTCTCAACTCAATCTGAATTTAGTAATATTTGTAAAAGGAATATTTATAAAAGGTATAAAAGGCAAGTAAACAGCACTGGGTGTGTGGGGAGTCTATGCTCCACCAACATGCACACACGAACATCAAACACTCAAAATATACAGAACATTGCTTTTACACGCTAAACCTGAGTATGCCTATACAATCAGAAGAGGTAACAAACAATCCTTTAAGCTCCATGACTTACAAAACTTGAATACGCCTATACATATGTACAATCAGAAAAGGTAACAAACAATCCTTTAAGTTCCATGACTTAACAGTCTCCATTTTCCATTCCTTTTGAACAATATGTCTTGCTTTAAGTTGTCAAGCAACTCAGCCTTCGGGCTTTATGCATCCTATTCTTCTCAGATGGAAGAAAAGCATATCCATCTCCTTTTCAAGGCCATTAGGGCCTGGGTCAAAAGGCACGTCCGGGTCAACAGGGGGCGTAACAGCAAAAGCCTTCGATGGCTGTAGCAGCAGAGGGGCCCACGGCGTAGCAGTCAGATTAGTAAAGGAGCCCGCAGATCCCTCACTGTCTGGCAAACCACACGTTTCTGACTGTGGTCCCACATGGCTCTTTAAGGCCTCAGAGACTGCTTGCCAGGTGCTGAGCAATCCCACGGCAACCTTGTCGTTTTTAGTGGCAGAGTCCCACACCTTGACCTCAATTTGTCCTCATAGTTCAGGATCATAATCTGTCTGATAATAAGGAGAATAAGCTGTAAGGTTACCAGGACAGTCTTTATTCCTAAGGATGTATGATTCCCCATAATGCGCAACTGCTTACCAGCAAGAGGCAGTTGTGTGCGCAGGTCCGCTTCCCTCAGCTTGAGCTTCTCTCCAGCTCCTGTGTGCCTATTTTCAGCAACTTTCTGTACGAGCTTCTCTGAGCGGTTTGCTGAGTTTGGCCGAACCTAACTTCATGAGGCAATCAATGTGCCTGTTCCCGTCCTGGTCTCCGTTCTGTTAGCCGGTCCCTATTCATTCCTTTTCCTGCTTCTTTATTGATGACATAAGTTCATCGTGTTGCCTTTTTTTTTTTTCATCTCGAGGACAGGCTCCCCTCTTATACCCTTCTGCCCACAGCAGTTCTTTTCAAAACAACTTTTCATTGGTCAAACAACTTTGCATATACCAGCAACAGCAAACACCCAGAAACTTCCATGCCTTAAGGGCTGGAGAACAAGCAACCTGAGACTGCATGGAGTCTCCTGAATCACCCTTCTTTGTTCCCTCTAAACTCTTTTACATTCCTGATGGCCTCATCGTTAAGAGTCTGATGTTATTAACCACGAGGCTTGCTGACCCCCATGGCCACGCTCTTAAATCTCCCCCTTCTTTATTAACATCAACCATTTTCTTGACATGATTTACCACTCCATATATAACACGGGGATACTACAAGTATCTGATTTAATATGAAAAACAGCAACTTCTACAGAACCATTCAATTTCCCTCTTTCATGAAGGGACATGGGCTGGATCCTGGAGGATGCCCCAGAGATTGGATCCTTGCAAGATTAGTCACCACTGACTCCACACTCTACATGGTAAAAAAACAGTCTTGAGATTTTATCACAGTGCAGTGAAAAGCTTTTGAATACGAACGATGTCTATATGCGAGAGATATGAAATATCTCCACACTTAAGCATTAAGATTCTAGCTGTTAGATGGACAGTTAGATGCATATACGGTCATTCAGAAACGAATAAAGCAGTAGATGTGTTGAGCATAAGAAATAATAATAACAATAAAAAGTATAACTAATAGTCTTTTTCATTTAATTTGTTCAACAAGTGTTTTCTAAACTTGGACTCTTTCCTCTGCCCTCCTTCAGATGTCTTCTTCTGTTTCCTAGCACTTCTGGGGATACATGAACTTCACTTAAGCTATCTGCCTGTCTTGCTGGTGCCATTTGCCATTTCTTTTTCAAAGGGCTATTGCTGTAACAGCTCTATTCTAGGCAGGGAGTGGGAAACCTTTGAAACTGATGCAGTTTCATTGCACAGTCTATGAGAAGGAAGCAACATTAAAGGAAAATCACTTCATACCTGTTTAGCTGCTATAGGATTTAACAAATTTTAAACAAATATCAAGTATATATATATATATATTAAATACTTATTACCTGGCTGCAGAACCACATTGATTTCAAAGGCAGTTTCTCCCCGCAGGGGAGCAAGAAAATGCAAATAGAGGGGCAGCAAAAATTGCTCTTTGAAGAGAAAATACCACCATCAGGAAAAGAAGACAGCTCAGGCAGCTCAAAGAGTCCCAAAAGTGTTAGGGAACCACAGAGGACATCTAAAGGGGAAAGTCCAGGTTGTGAGCCACCTGAGGAATTAGTTTAAAAGAACCCCTTTTCCCTGCAGAAATCCTTTAGATAAAGCATTAGCTGTTGGATTCTTTCAGGGCTAACATAGAGGGATCAAGCTCAAACAGTTCTGAAAGTCCGGCAAAACAGCAGAGGATAACTAAAAGGTCTAAGTAAAGAGTAGGTGGTACATTAAGGAATTTTTATCTCCTGGCATGTAAAGTGAAAAGGGGGAGGAAGAACATAAAAAGTAATAATAATTCATATATAGGATTCTATCTTGAAAAAACACACTCCCTCTAACTACATGTAGCTTGCAGCTTTAATTAGATATAATGTTTTTCTTTTGCTATTAAAAAACTGCCATCTTTCGGTTCAGAGGTATCTGCATTCAGTGGTGGGCAAAGCATAAGTTTTGTGTACTTTTTGTTATTTAATGCCCCCAAGCACCATATAAAGAAAATGACCATTATACATGCTTTGTAGTTTGTAATGTCCTTTGAAATAAAAGGTGGGCTATAAACATAATGTAAAAAGGACTACTGACGAAGAACTATAGGGTTTGATAAGTATGTATTTATTGGCAGGTAGTTAAAGAGAATAATCAGATCAGGACAAAGCTTTTATCTGAACAATTTTATAATCATATTTAGATCATTAGTAGGTGAGGCATTTGGATGATTAAAGATTGAGAGATAGTAATAAAAATAAAAAACATACTTTGTTTCTGCAGTAATATTACACAAAAGGTATATAAAGAAAGACAATGTCAAGGAAGTTTCTTTATCAATATAAATAACCTTTTAATTAAAAATAAAAATCCATAATTGAAGGGTATATCTCAGCATGAAAGGAAGGTTTATTTAGCCATAAACGGTCTTTGTAATGAATGAATTGTTTACAGCAATATTCACGCTATACCTATGCAGAAGGTACTTGGAGGAGAGGTAGCTGACATTATGTTTGGGCCTTGTTAGAAGGATTTACATGCATATCCATCTAGATAGCTTCCTTTTTTAGTGTTGTGTGAATATGAATATGAGAACAATTTTTGATAGCCTTAGAAGCTATTTGTTAGATACGTTTACCTATTAATAGCCTTAATCACAGCATCATCCCACCTTCTTCTGAACACAGTCTTGCAATGCATGTCCTTCAAGCTCCTTTTTCTTTCAGCTAAAATATCTAGAAATTAGAAACTTTCAGAAACTAGAAGTGAGGAAGAGTGGCTTGTGAGTAGAGGTTTAGACAAACAACTTACATGTAAATCATTTCTTTTATACATTATGCATTCATTCCAACTGTACAGGATCCCAAGCAATACTCTTTACAAAATATCATTTTCATAGAGGAGGATCATTGTCTATTGAATCAATGCTCCTGTCATGAACAGAACTACAACCCCTCCAATGCTATCCTCCTGGTATCTCAAACCATGAGACTTCAGTAACATTAAGAGTGAATTGAGATCCATATGACAGCTTGAAAGGATCAGGCGTGAGATTCATTTGCTAGATCACTGAGTTTCTTAAGTAAAGGGTTCCCTAGTAAAAGCAATATAATTACTCTGAGTAACTTTGTGAGGTGTCCTTACAGAGCATGCTATTCAATGAGAAGTACTATGAATGTAGATCATTATTTATACAACTTAACTATAAACACACAGTGATTAACTGCCTAGATAGTCTCTTCAGTTCTCATACAAAAATTAAGTATGCTCAAAATTTGGCTTCAGACTTGAACAAAAGAAAATAAATTGTGTCAAGACATGTTTTTCAAGCATGTTAATTTCCAGATTCTAATTAAACTCTGATACTAGTTTAGGTGAACTATATCATTGCCAAAATCGGAGTGTAAACTAATTTCTTCCTTATTCTTCTAGCTGCCTGTATCACTGTTTTAATCCCAGTCCAGATGACAACCAGAACCAATGGGTTTCTCCTTCAAAAGGCTCTCTTACAAGGGCTTTAGTCTTAACTCCATTTTGTGTTAAGATTTTTGATGGAGAAAACTGCCAAATTAATTTCAGTAGCTGAATGAAAGAAAACAGGTATGCTTATGCTGAGGCATAATATAAAAATAAAACAAAATAAATAAAATAAAATAAAATAAAATAAAATAAAATAAAATAAAATAAAATAAAATAAAATAAAATAAAATAAAATAAAATAAAATAAAAAGTAATAAAAAATTAGGCCACACTGATAAAAGGCTTAACATCTTTTTGCTATAGCATATGTAGGAACTTAAATAAAAACAGTAGCCAATTTCCTCACTTGCAATCCATTTGTCTGCACATTTTCTGACATTAGAATGCCAGAAAATATATAGTGCAGACCTAAGTTCTATCCATTAGCTGCAGGATGAAGTGTAGAAAATTGAGTGAAGTGATGCATCTAACCTGAGAAAGTCTAGAAATAGTGACGTATTTACTATGTCCCACACTAAAAGGTCCACAAGATCTTTAACCAAAATAATATTGGTTGTAAGGAGATTCAGAGTTGCCACATGCCAGCCTGTATATGACCAAACGACTTTGGACATAAGAGGAACTATGAAGTGGAATATATCAGCTGTTCTGACTAGGACCCAAAGGAAAAATGAGCAGAAAGATCAGTGTTTCTTTTTGATTTCCATGGCAAAAAATGACACTTTTGGCAAGCTCACATTCTTTGAATGTTATCTTTTTAGACATCATTCCATACTCTGATTTCTCAAAATGTCTGAACTCATCTGTTAGTATGTTTAGGGCTATGTGTAGATAGAGTATGAAGTGTTTCAGTGTACTCTGTCAGTAGACTGACCATGTCTTTGAATAGTGGATGAGTTTTATTGCTATTCTGGGTTTTGATACAGAATATGGTGATGCCATCTGCTATTATCTTCATGTGATGACCCTGATGCAAACAAAAAAATGTTGATATGTGGATTTGTGGATGAGGTATGTCAGCAATTATCTTTTACCCCAGCATTAACAAGACTTCCAACACCCTCTCAGATAATATTGTCATATCAACTTAAAGACGTTATATGCTGGATTGGTAAATCACTGGTGGGGTCAGGATCTGAGGGTTCTGGTTAATGGGTCATACTCTAGTTAGACACAGAGAACTGACAGTATGAAAGGGATCTGTCCTTGCACATCTTTTTAACATCTTTGTCCATGGAATGTTGGAAGTAACTGAGCACACCCTCATCAAGGTTGCAGATGACACCAAACTGTGGGGACCTGTTGATACACTTGAGAGCAGAGCAGTTGTCTGTTAACTTTGAAAATATTTAAGATCTTTCAGCAGAAAAGTGTCCACTAATAGGGATAAAGAAAATAAAGTTTCTAACACCATAATGAATGGTATGTTCTTGGACTACAGGTGATAATGACTTAACATGATAGATTTTTAACAGTGAATGCCTATGAAACATCTTGAAGGCCAAAGATATGAATAACCACTGAAAATATCATCACTCTTTATCCAGATTGCTGAATAAACCTTCAGAAATTCTTATGTCAAAATGGATGTCAAGCTTTCTCAGGATCACATAGTAGGTTTGTTGTTGTTGTTGTTGTTACACGTTTGTTTTAATAAATAGCATGAAGTAAACATCACAGAATGTTTATTCCTTGAGATTAACACAGATCCAAATCTTGTTACAGCACGACCTTATAGGAAGCACAGTCAAAGAAACACCAATAGGATTTGGAGGTTCCAGCTAAAATTTTGGTTAGTATTCCTCTATGCTAATAGTGCCTATTCATCACTTGTCAAAGTGCTATTCCATGTGGAAGCCCGACAACCTGTTTGTTAAAAGATATATAATGAAAGGAAAAATCATTTTGTGCCTTTTGAATGGACCTTCCACAAAGATCTGTTTGTACTGATGAACAGAGAGTCGATGACGCTGAACCAGAAGTTTTCTTCAGTATGCAAGACTTTTTGCCTTTAATTAATATGAAAAGGGAAGAAAGCTGAAGGAAAGTAGGCCTCACAGGGTACTGATCATACTTTTGTCTTCTTTTGTTGGTGCAATGGAAGACTTACCTTGGTGGCAATGTTGCAGTTTAATTACTGTATCACTTCATCACTGAATAGATTTTCTCCCTCAAACAGAACTTTGTCAGTTGTGGATTGGACCTCCTTAGAGAAACAAAAGTCATAACTGTGAATAGAGTAACTGGTAGCCATGTATGTAGTATTAAATGGCATTTGTAGTTGCTTTTGCCTTGCTGGGCAGCTGAACTCCACCACAACCACTCTCTCACTCCCCCTCCTCCTCAGAAGAGGGGAAGAAGAAAGCATACAGGAAAGAAAAAACAGCTCATGGGTTGAGATAAGGATGATTTAATTAAAGGAAAAAGGAAGAGGGAAAACAAACAAACAAACAAAGGCCACACAGAGAGAGAAAAGCACACCCTCCTTCCTCTTTCCCACCTTTTATTGCTGAGTGTGACATCATATGGCATGAATTATCCCTGTGGTCAGTTTAGGTCAGCTGCCCTAGTGATGTCCCTTCCTCATCTCTTGCCCATCCCCAGCCTGCTAGCTCTTGGGGTTGGAGGGAATCCTGATGCTGTGCCAGTATTGCTCAGCAATAGACACAACAATGGTGTGATACCAATGCTGTTCTAGCTACACATGCAGAGCACTGCACTGCATGGGCTGCTGCAGGGAAAGTTAACTCCATCCCAGCCAGACTCAAAATAATTGAAAGAATCTTGAGGAAACAAACAAAAAAATAAAATAAAAAATTGAAAATATGTAGAATTGGTTGAGTGTATGGTGACAAATGAGCAAGATATGTGAAATTGCAAAGAGATATAATTTCTTGCTTAAAAAAACATTGTGCTTGTAGTCTCTAATAGCAGAGGTCTCTCTGCTTATTCCTTCTTATTCCTCCATAACTAGAGGGATAAGTTATAAAAGATCTGAGTGCCTAGATAAAAATTATTCCTTCCAAGGCCTGAAATTTCCTACCAACTTGTTGAACTTGCCAGAGGAAAAGAGATTGGGAAGCAGTCATGACTCTCAAGGTTTTCTTAGGGTAATGACTATTAATTAGAGAAGGATGATACAAACTCAAAAACCAGCAGGGGTTGAAAAAGGTCCACACACATATTTAAGTCATCCAATGCTAAGAATGAACCTTGAACAGACCGAAATCTTCTATCCAGGCTATACTTCCAAAGATGTAAAGTGGTTATTTCCAGGGAATTTCCAGGAATCCCGTGGTGTGAAGATAACAAACATTTTTCAGGATTCGTGCTCTTCCCTTCAGTAGGGTTGTACAGAGTTTCCATGATGGAAGATGGAAGCAGGGTCTCTGATGTCCCTTTCTGTTTGCATAAGATGTTAACAGGTCTCAGTATAAAAGGAGTGAAATGGGCTTGGAAGTGTAGGTTTTCAGTATCAAATGACACCACTAGTAAACATTTGTAACTCCATATAGTTTTATGTAGTTTGTTCACAGGAGTAAATATTAGCAAGATTATCTTTTATACAACAGTCGGGGAAGGTGATGAAATCTTTTCTGCATCATTCAAATGGCTGATAATGACTGAGAGGTAGATCTATTTGTAAGCCTTGTAACATCTACGTGACGCTCAGAGTATTTCACTTGTTTTCTGATTTGTTTGCTTGTTTGGTTGGCTGGTTAGTTTCAATTTGAGAAAGCCACATAAAGCAGAAAAATGTAAACCAAAGCCTTCTGCCAACCACAAGATGCCAGTCTGCAAGGAAAAAGCACAATGAAACACAACAATGTGTAAGAAAACCTTCACTTGATAAAGGCAGAATTTCCCCAGGAAAAAAAAAAAAAAAAAAAAAAACACAACACTGTGTAAAGGAATTTCATTTGAAAAAGTGTCTTATGCAAAATAAAATGAACCAGTCAAGAGCATATTCTGAACTCAGTAAACTGGAATGTGAACAATTACTTTCAGAAAGAGAAATGGAATATGCAGGAAACACATTAATAGAGCTCAAAATGCTTCTCACAGAACCATGCCTGAAAGAAGCAGTTGAGGCAAAGTTACCCTCAGGCAATCAGCCTCAGCCTGACATCGACACAGGCAAATTAGCTGCGCAAGTCATGTTAACTGAGCTCCCCCTGCAACAGAAACAGCTGTATTCCAGGGTGGAAAAAACATAGCCTATAGAAAGTGAGGAAGAGGTAGGAGACAGACTGGGTGGCAGAGGGAGCTGCTGTTGCTGCTGCTCAGGAAGCTTCAGCAGCAAAGGAGTAGGGGCAGTTAGTACAGGTGGAGCAGCAACAGCTAGTCAAAAGGCACAGAGTGTACACAAACTAAAGGCAGTAACTGAAGTCCTTTGTTTCCCAATCTACTCTCCAGGGAGACATATCTCAGTAAGATAGGTCTGTGCTATAAGTTATGATCCAGTTATAGCAAAGAACCTGAGTTAACATGCCAGCTATGGTGACAGAGTGTGTATGGTCAGAGGCATGGGTAAGTATAATTGCAACTAGGTCATTATGATCCTCTGTAATATCTAAGGTGGAATTTCTCTTAACTTCAATATTAAGCTTCAGTTTGCAAAATGCATTATGAAAATGTTTACATTATTGTCTGTACTAATATTTTGTCATGAAAAAGTGAAAATGAAAGACAACTTAAAAAAGAAAGCAAAAAAAAAGAGCAAAATATTGTTCTAATTTACATCATGGAAATAAAAATCCTTCATCCTTTGTTTTAATCCTCACATTTGCCACACTAATGAGAATAAGAACAAGGAAAAAGGTATCAGAGGTACTGCAAAGAAAATATATCAAGAGGTACTGCAAACAGTCACAGAATCACAGAATCATCTAGGTTGGAAGAGACCTCCAAGATCACCAAGTCCAACCTCTGACCTAACATTGACATGTCCTCCACTAAACCATATCACTTAGCTCTAAATGTCTTTTAAAGACCTCCAGGGATGGGGACTCAACCACTTCCCTGGGCAGCTGATTACAATGCCTAACAAACCTTTCTGTAAAGAAGTTATTCTTAATATCCAACCTAAACCTCCCCCGGCGCAACTTTAGCCCATTCCCCCTCATCCTGTCACCAGGCATGTGGGAGAGTAGACCAATCCCCACCTCTCTACAGCCTTCTTTAATGTACCTATAGAGAGCGATAAGGTCACCCCTGAGCCTCCTTTTCTCCGGACTGAACAATCCCAGCTCCCTCAGCCATTCCTTATAAGACTCCCCACCAGCTTTGTTGCCCTTCTGTGGACTCTCTTGAGCACCTCAATGTCCGTCTTGTAGCGAGGGGCCCAAAAATGAACACGGTACTTGAGGTGCGGCCTCACCTCATAACTTGTTTGAAACACTGAAAAAAAGCAAAACATATAACAAAAATATATAACAAACTATGTTTTAAATAGTCTTACACTTTTATTTTTGCATCCATTGCTATAAAAAACAAGTCTGGTTTTGACAGGCTTGCAAAGATGTGTGATGATATTTTGGTAGTCAAAATTTTCAGAAACACACAAAAAATATTTTTCAAATAAAAAAGTGTCTGAAGGGACATGTAATAAGAGTCTTCTTAAACTTGCTCAACTTACAAAATCTAATATGGATAATTTTCACAATTTAATTAACTGCATAATCAAATGTGTTATAGTTAAATATACATGTCTTTAAGGTTGTTATGTTACCTTTGTGGTTAATTGAAATTCTGATAGTGCAAAATATCATGTGCCATATATCTATTTGTCTTCTTCTGTAACTGTTGACATATTTTCCTCTAAAGTTCAGTTTAGGAGATTCACCTTGTTTCATTTCAGTTGCTCTGATGTCTTCTACGTGTATTTACAGTGATGTCACAGCCATTGTTCCAAGCTTATTTTGTGGATGTATTATAACAAAAGTCAGGGTCAAATTTCTGATAAATACGCTCTCTTCCCTGCTGATATACATGGCTGATATACACTCCTTGTCAAGTCATGCTACTATGAAACTGAAAGACAGAAGCATTACATGGAATATTTATATACTTCTTCTTTAATTTGTCTGCATGGGATTCATTGGACAATCTACACCTAACTTGTAGATATGCACAGCTCTTTCATCTGTCTTGCTTATATAGTTTCTAGAGGACATGCAATTCTGTGGTGCAATTCATCTATTAATTCCCTAAAAGTTCCTTTTCCTCTGTATTGACCTTCCAAGAAAGCTGGGGAGGTTAGCTCAGGTGCAGACACTGAAGCTCTAGCTGTCTATAGTTTTGATGTTACAGAAGCTGCAGGATGATTCCAGACTGCACGAGATATGACCACACTATTATATGGTGAGGAGAGTCTGAGGCCAGGCTGCCATATAGTTCATCAGCCCTTGCTTTTTGAGGCATAGAACAGAAGGGACTTCTAACAGTACCTATATCCATACAAGACCAATGTGATAATGCTGAATAAGTGGGCAGCATGAATTTAAGCTGAGTGCTACATTCCTAGCCTACCTATCCCAGATAAAACAGAACTACTATAAAGGTTAAAAGTAGCTCTTAGTATTGCTTCAGAATGTAGCTCAAGCCCTTACCTGGATAGGACTCAAATCTGAACAGAATAAATGTAAGGTGAGTTTAGACATAAGACACTTGGAAAAAAAAAAAAAAGTAAATAAAAAGTGTAAATCCACTCTTTGGTGACAGAATATTAATATTGTCTGCAACATACAGATAAATTTTACCCTTATCATTAACTTTGAGCACAACTAGTCCCCACAGACTAGGATAAGATTGGGTCACAGAAACTTACAAAACGACGAGGATTGATTCAATGCCTCATTGACTGGAAAGAGTTATCACATCATACAAAACAAAATTATAATGTCCAATTCAAGAAAATAGAAAAATACTGTCAATTAAAATAAATAATTTGAAAGCAATACAAGGTAGCTCTTCACTCACTTTTAGCCCTTCCTATAGTCAAAATCAGAATTACTGTATATTGAGGAAGCTTATTAGTACAGTTGCATTTAGTGCTGTTTATGGAACATAGGACAAGAATATTTTTGCAAGGTGTGCAATGCATTGTGCATAGTGATGTCCTCTCGTGAGTGTAATGTCAGGTATTTTTAAGCATATCTCATTCTGTTGGCTACCTGTCATGGATAAAAACATTTATATTATGCTACTGCTTTTGGAGATTCTCCAGTTAGACAAATGACAGTGTTTTTAGGTTTTGGAGGAAAAAAAAAAAAAAAAAAAAAAAAAAAAAAAAGCTGCACTCTTTTCCTTCCATTTGTGAATTTCATCTGGTTACATTATGTATAACTGTGCAATGACAGGAAGTGGAACAGTTCACCATCAAGTCCTGTGCAGCCACTGAATGGTTCCTTTCTTGAAGCAATTAATGAAATTTTCCCTACTAAGGAGGGCATAATCCACAATAAAAAGTGGAATAGCAGTTTTATGATATTATTAATTCATTTAATTTTGCCTTAATTGGAATTTTTCAGTACACAGAAGGAAGTCATCCACCAGCCATCTGTTCTTATATATTGCAGTCATTGCTAAATTATCCTGTATTTAACTTTTGTTAATAAGGTTAACATGGGAGCTTTAGCATAACACCATTGCTTCTCTCTGTACTATGTCTATTTAAGAACATAATTTAGTGCTATCCAGAAGAACTTCATAGGTATAATCAAGTTCTCTTAAATAAAATAAAATAAAATAAAATAAAATAAAATAAAATAAAATAAAAAAAAATCTGACATCGTCCCTTCCTAAAACTGTCAGTTTTAGCGAAGTTAGAGTAACTTGGAAAGGAAACAAAAGAGCTGATAGTTGACAAATTTGAAGAGCAGATTAAGTAACAAGTTTGTAAAACTGACATTCTCTATCAGTGAATTCTGAATCTCTACTTTTATACCTCTAGGGTAATTTCAACAGTTAATGAATATATGAAGAAGGATCTCGCATGGACTACAGAAGTTCTACACTACTGTGGTAGCATGAAATGAAAACATGGACTTGGATGCAGTGAAGGAAAATTTTTGCTACTATATGGTTTCCTCAGGGAACAGATATATCTTGAACAAAGATTTCCCAAAGTCTCATAATTGTCTTGCAGACACTACATAATTCTTCAGAAGTAGCAATATAAACAATCATTCACAAAAAAATAACAACAAAATGTTTTGTAGTAGTGAAGAATGCTGTTAAAATTACACAATGGTCCATCTTCACATGCCTCCCTGCACTCAGTTTTGAAACTGGAAAGAATATAAAGGTGGAATACACCATAACTGTTCCCTTACATGGAGCTGAAAACTCTGGGATTTCCAAAGTTACATTTACAGAATCTATGAAATGTATTTAAAATTTTGGAACCATCCTAGTTACTAGAATCTTTTCCAGAATGGACAGGGATGAGGATGACAAGTGCTAGCAAATGATGGATTCAAAAAGAAACAGTTGAGGCTGCTGACAAATTGAATGTTGCACTCCAGTATGAAGCTGAATTAAAAACATTACAGAATCACAGAATCTTCTAGGTTGTAAGAGACCTCCAAGATCAGCAAGTTCAACCTCTGACATAACACTAACAAGTCCTCTACTAAACCATATGAAGCTCAATATCTAAATGTCTTTTAAAGACCTTCAGGGATGGGGACTTCCCTGGGCAGCTGATTCCAATGCCTAACAAACCTTTCTGTAAAGAAGTTATTCTTAATATCCAACCTAAACCTCCCCCGGCGCAACTTTAGCCCATTCCCCCTCATCCTGTCACCAGGCACGTGGGAGAGTAGACCATTCCAACCTCTCTACAGCCTCCTTTAATGTACCTATAGAGAGCGATAAGGTCACCCCTGAGCCTCCTTTTCTCCAGACTGAACAATCCCAGCTCCCTCAGCCGCTCCTTGTGAGATTTGATCTCCAGACCCCTCACAAGCTTCGTTGCCCAGTCTTGAAGACTGGAGTGACAATGGCTATCCTGCAGTCTTCAGGCACCTTTTCTGTTCTCCAAGGTCTTTCAAAGATGATAGAGAGTGTTTTGGCAATCACCTCTGCCAACTCCCTTAGTGGATGCGTCCCATCAGGACCCATGGATTTGTGTGCGTTGATCCCACTCAGACAGTCCTGAACAACTCCCTCCTCAACCGCAGGGGACCTCTCCATTTCCCAAACTCTTTCTCCTCCCTCCAGGGTCCAGGAGACCGTGTGGGGAGTCTTTGAAGCAAAGTAGGCATTCAGTATCTCTGCCTTCTCAGCATCCACTGTTCAGCAGGGGACTCACATTATCCCTAGTCTTCCTTTACTGTTTACAGAAACAAACAAACAACAAACAAAAATCTTCTTATTATGCTTTATCTCTTTTGCAAGCTTCATCTCCAGGTGGGCTTTAGCCTTCCTCATCACATCCCTGCAGGCCCTGACAACACTCCTATACTCCTCCCCAGAGTACAGCCCCTTTTTCCATATTTCACAGACCTTCCTCTTCCTTTTGATCTGTCAGTGAGCTCCTCGCTCATCAACAATATGACAGTCTTCAAGTAGTATAAGTGAGTAATCTTATATAAGTGAGTAGTATAAATGAGCACTAAACTGGGAAAAGGTTAGGATTAGATATTTCTTAATTCACAACTTAAATTTCAATTGAGTTTATCTGGGTGGGGAAGAGGTGAGATAATGTCTCAAAGAAGCAATGCTGTTTCTATCACCATAATATATGCTAATTTCATATATCGTAAATTTTGTTAACATCAAAACCCAAACATTCTACATGGAAAATCAAACTCTTCTGATTTCACTTCCAATTAAAAAAGCTGTAAGACTAGAAAATTGTCCTCAGAACCTGCATTATTGCTAAGACAATTTCATTAAATACATGCCTATCACTGTAAAATAAATGCAATAACTGCCTTGAATGACTGGATTCTGTACAGACCAAAACACATTAGAGCTGTTCTGAGTCTTCTATTTTACTTGCAACCAAATGGGAAATTCACTAAATGTTATGAGTACCTACATCAAAGGGAAATTCCAGAAGAGTAATAAGAACTAGGGAAGCAGGGAAAGAAAAAAGCAGAAGGAATACAAAACCAAACAAGAAAACTAGCACCAACAACAGACACACACATACACACACACAAAAACACATTCTGGTAGGAGGTGGCTTGTTCAAGTATCCTTACAGGGACAGGTAGAAGTGGGACTTAAGCACTGTATTTATAAACTCATTTTGATTTTCATGTCATGTTTATTTGGGTTGCTTAGCTGAAGATACAGCTTCTGTTAACAATATCTCTGCAAAGTCAATCCAAGAGATTACATTAAGCCTTCTTTCTTTCTTTCTGCTTCACACATTATAAAAACAACAAAAATTGTTTTAGAAGTTGCATGCTGTTTTTGCTGTCTACTGGTAGTGATGGATAAAATGGAAAGACAACGGCTATCCTGCAGTCTTCAGGCACGTCTCCTGTTCTCCAAAAATCATACACTATTTTTTTTATAGAGTCACTGCTTGATTCATATCAAAGATTACAATAATATATTTTAATTTATATATAAATTGATTTTCTCCAGGTGGAATTTTACTCATATGCTAGTGATGGATAAAATGGAAACAAAAGAGTTTGATTTAGTCATATAGCTTAACCTTTCAAGGAAAAAACAGACTCCTACATAACATATTCATGTATATATTTTATTTTCAAATATATGCTTCTATGCATAACTATATATTCTAAATAAACAGGTCTATCACATCTCACTTTTTATATTGCAGTGAATATATAGAAAGAGTGGTTTACTGTGATCTATCCACAAATATATAAATGTTTCATCTAAGTAATATTTTGTTAATCTTACATTATAAAACTAACTTCCCTGCCCAAAGGAAACTGCAGAGAATCAGCAGAGAAAAATCTGGTCAACACATTACAAAAGAAGAGAGAGAGTGAGAGAGAAAGAGGGCTAAGCATTCTGCTTTTCAAACAAGGCACACATTGTAAACATTTAACAAGGAGAATTTCTCATTTCTTGGAGACATTTTCTGCATTGTGTATTACGCTAATGGTTTTATTTTAACAAGACTTGAGTTTTCACAGTTCTACCTTCATCCTCTCATTTCATGATTGCCCATATCCTACAAATACTCATAGACAAAATCATCTCATAATTATGCACTAAAATTAAGCATTAATTACATTCAAATAAGTATTTTCAGTACTCAATAACAAAATAATCACAACATTTGTTGACCATTTTTCTTCTGTGAAAAGTTTCCTAACTGTCATGCCTCCACAAATGTATTGTGTAGATCTAAACCCTGGGATTTATAGAAAAATGCATACTGTGTGCTTCCTTCATTCATTTGAAAATGGAAAGCGGATTGCATCATGAGCAGGCTGTTTCAATTATATTTTGATATTTTTTGCCATTTGAAAGATAGCATGTTACAAATCATGTCAGAATATTTTTCCTACTGGACTTTTATATCTATCCAACAGTCAAAATATTATTTGTGAAGCGTGAACATTTTAATAACTATTCTTCTGGTTTTGTGAGCTAGTTGACGCTGTATAATAGCACAAAAATGAATCTGTGCTGAAGATTTATCAGAACAAAACACTGGAAATGATGAATCACAAGTAATGAAGCAGGAGCTAAAGAAGAAGAAATGTGCAAGCTTTTGCTTGATTGAAGAAATACTAATACATAGTGGTATGTAAGCTTTGACACCATTATACATACATACATATACAAAAGTATTTTAAAATCAAAATAATGCAGTAGGAAGGAAAGAATCCCCTGAAACAGAATTCAAATACCTCGTTATGGTGTTAGCCAAATCAGCACAGGCACAGAGTAAATGTGTGCAGACACTGTCTATCTAAAAGCAAATAAATGAGCAGCTTTTTGCTCCCTTGTTGCCATATAGCATTTGCATTTGAAGATTGGGCTCAGAGCTACAGAGGACAGACTAGGAGGGTAAGTGGCTAAACCAGAGTTGGAGAGTCTACTAGTGTCAGACATTCAAACTGAATTAAATCCATCCATCCTCTTCAGCACTCAAAAAAGAAGCAATCTGACCCTCCAACATTTTATATAATACTTACCATGTGCTAAGAAGGTGTGAAGATCTAAGGGGAAAGTACTCCATATATTAACATTTTGAATCCATTTTTATATTAACAGCAAATGTTACTATCTTCTGAGCCTGAACTCTGAGCCAAAATATAATGAAAATGTCTTAATGGATTGTATGGATTTCTTACTTTTACCTCTTATTCTAAACTGGATGTACACTGAAAAGAACTAACAGCTTCAAATAAACAAAATGCACAAAAACAGGGAAGTATTTCTCTCATTTCCTGGAAATATGAAGGCCCCATTTACTGTATGCTTCCTTACCAAATAATATACTTTCTACCACCTGAACCATTTTATTTAGGACTACCAGATATAAATGGTGTACTAAGGCATATTTGTTATCCTCTAGGACATTTTTTTTTTCAATTTCTAGTCTAAAGCACAACCCACGCTCCTAAATAATGTCTCACTACCTTTTCCAAAGCAGAATAACTTTCCATAACTTCTCTTCAACACCAGAGGAAAAAAACAAACAAACACCACAAGGACAGGTGAGGTCAACCTCTTTCCCAGCAGTGCAATGCAATGCAACAGCATCAGTTATTACTGCAGCTACCACCACACTAACCTCTGTGAATATAAAATTTCATTGCTGGTTGAAGGTCTTGACTGAAACTCTGAACTGCATGAAATTATAAGAATACTTTTCCCCAAAAGTCAAAAATTACAATATCATTGGTCATAAGATTCATGTACATGTAATATCAAACCTTGATTGCTAGAGGATAAAATTAGAAGATAAAAGATTCGGTATGATTTTAATTAAAAACAACAACAACAAATGAAAAACAAAACAAAACAAACACTAAATATGTTCCAGACTCAGTTCTTTACCTGTGAACTGGAGACCATGCCTCTGCCTCATCTTTATCATTTATATGTATGTCCATAGCTTACAATACAACAGAATGTAGATAAAATGAAAGTAACCTGGGTTTCAGGAGCAGTCTTTCTATGTTAAAAATGTAGATGCCATATGTTTTCCACAAATTAAGAAGATTATTTAGCCAGAATGAAGGTCTTCATCAAACAATGGAGATCTAGTAGTTAAACTATATATACTGGAAAGAATATACGAAACCAAGACATAATTCTCTTCTTTGTCAAAACCTTGTTTGGAAACGTATCAATTTCTGTGCTACTATAACATTTTAAATAATTGCCATATTACTTGGAGGACAGTAAGAACAGTTTAATTAACACTTATTCAGTAAATTCATGATGCAATTACAGGAATTATGCCAATGATCAAATAAATAGGCTCACTGGATTTATTTTCTCTGACTCTTAGAGACATTGTTAGCTCTGGCCTATGCAAGGTTTCTGTGCAGAGGAAACTGGGCTAAAGATGAACTATCTCATAAAAATGGTATATTAATGCACAAAGTTCAAGATGAAATTCTGTTACGTTAAGATGTCTCAAAACTCATGGGGTCATTCCTGGTTTATAGATTATTTCCACATCACACAAAACAAAAGTATTGTAAAGGCAGGCACAACTGGCTTGCATGAAATAAGATTCCTACAGGACAACCTCCTGTAATATGAATAGTAATAAAAATGAAGAAAGCTCTTTAGCTTTTCCAGAAGCAGAAAATACCCAAAGTTTCTTCTCAGCTTTCATTTTGAACATTCAAAAGGTGCCATCAGCCTTACTAGTCATGGGCATTTGCTTCCTAGACTTCAATGAAAACTAGCTACTAAGTCATTGCAAGTGATAAAGTAGCATTCAGCTGACTTATGTCAGTCCAACAAAGGTCTGACATACATTTTTGTGAAGGAACTCTCACTTTAATGAACAGTTTGGTTTAAAGGTATGCCTAGCAGATAATAAAATCTCATTTGTGAAAGAGACAACTTCGTTGTTCTCATTGTAGCTCTCTCACGTTATAGTGCCAGTGAATATCTACCAGGTTTCCTGTTCATCCTGCATTGTACAACATACGTCTTGAAAAATCATGGAATTATAAAAACCAGTTTTGAACTCTCTCTAGCATACAAAGCTAAAATACTCTAGCATTTTGCAGCATAATTTATGAATAATAATTAAAAAAAAAGTCTAAATAAACATTTTTATTTACAATGTTTTCAAACTTTTAATAAAAATAAACCATTAAATAACTAAAATATTTTAAGTAAGTTCTATTTTGTCATTTTAATTTAGTTTCTTCTTTCAGGGCATTAACCAGTTTATGAAAGTAAAAGCACATATTCTCTCTCTCTCCCTCTCTCCTTTGGTGGGCTTTAGAAAAAAGATTTCAACTTTCAACTTAACAGGATAAGATGGCATAAAATATGATAAAGGTCTTTTTTGTTTTGTTTTGTTTTGTTTTTGACTAAATAGTTTAAGCTAAAAATTCTCTATTTAGATTTATTTTTTTTTTTCCCGTGAAATTGCAAAATACAAAGTTGTCATAGCCTGCTGTTATATACAAACAGATATATTATTTTGCATCCACTTGTTTGGGCTAGCTCTAAATAATTATTTTGTTTTCATAACATTATGTTTATACAGTCATCAAAACAAAATATACACAAACAGAATATTAAAAATATTACTTTCAATGCCTGATATCTATTGTACCATGTTCTGAGGTATTTGAAAGAAATTTTACAACCAAAAAGTATGTATAAAGCATCTCTAAAGCACCATCAGCTGATGTAAGCATAGGTGATAGAAAAAGACTGTTGTGCATCAAAATATTCACCTTAACAGATGTAAACAAGTAAGGAAAGCTACAGGAAAGAACATGAGAGGTCTGCAAGTAAAACACTCAAAAGTCATGAGATTACACAGAGTACTTTTCATGACATGATATTCCATTCTTACATGATGACATACCATTTTTCCCTCAGTGATGAATGAAAAATATATCAAATACTATATTTTTTTTATGTCTGCTGTTCAAAACTGTGGCACTTGTACTTTATACTGACCAAACACATCACTAAATAAAGATTTTACTTATATTTTCACTAGATGCTCCACAAGTTTTCAGCTTGTTTCATAAAGCCTTTTAAATTGTCTGTAAGAAAAGCCCTGCCTAAACAAGAAGCGTCATGACCCCCATTTAACTAACAAGCAATTGAAATGGAGCCGTAGGAACTTCCAGAGAGTTACACACAAAGTCTCTGGCAATGGTAAATTTGGAAGCCAGAGGTTTCAAATAGAAAATATGAAACCCATATTCATCTTCCAGCCAATCTTTATTCCATTCACTATACACCTATTTCAAGTGCAAGAAGAAGTAGACAGCATTCAATTTCACTAGACCTTATTCAGACATTGTAGGGCATAAGACAATACTCTGGATCACACCAAGTGTTCAGAGAATAAGGCATGATCTCACAATCCCTTCCAATGCAAACCATTCTATGATTCTATGAATCTGTAAAATAACAATATCACTGCATAATAAATAGCAATGCAGTGCACATAACATGGATGATCACATAAAATAATCTGAGAACTTCAGTTTTGATATTTTCTAGCTTTTTGATTATTCATCTTGGTTATGTCTAAAAGAATACAATGGAGCAATATGTTAGACATCCCTGAACAGGTACATTTACAATCACTTGGAGCAGTGTAGCCTCTGAAGCATAGTACTGCACTTGGGCTATTAGTTCAGGTGTAACCTCAGTCTGAAGCAGCTTTATTGCTTCCACTTGCAGAGTTAGTTCATTTACTGCCTGTTTAGGAATTGCTTCAACAAGTACATTTTGTTTTCTGTGGGAAGAACGGAGAAAGAAAATATTCCTTTGTGACATGCCTGAAGTAGGTAGGCAGATTCTCTCACCTTCCTCTACCAAATTTGAAGAGAATCAGGACATCTTCAAAGCCTTGTCACCTCAACAGTTCATATTCCACCATTTCCTGCTAAAGCTGAAATTCCACTGAACCTTGCTGTATGTGTATATGCACATCTAGCAGAATCCTGAAACACCATGTATTCAATGGAAATTTCCCGTCAGTTTATATACGCTGTCAGAGCCAGCTATAATAAAGAAACCACAAGTTACTTGCTTTAATCTTCAACAGAACACCAGGGTTTTGGCAAGATACACTTTCATCAGAAAGTTTATAACTACCAGTTGTAGATGTTTCCAGCTAACAGGCATATGTCAAAGGTAAATACAGTTCAATTATAACATGTGTGTTTATTCTTTACTAATGAATCTGATTTTCACTAAACATAGTTAGTAATCAGGGAAAAATATATTCCCCTAATTTGCATCATCAACTTACAATTAATTCAGTTAGCTCTCTAACTTGTTAGTTCCCTGGAAAATATTTTCCCATACTACTCACATGCATACCTTAGTTTTTCAGAATAAAACGCTGGAGTAAGCAGCTGACACAGAAAATGCTCATTAGGCAATATACTTTAAAACATATTTTGCAAGGAAATACTGTCTTTTCAGATAGCAGAGTTCTAAGTTCTCCAGCAGTTTAGCTTCTGTTTCTCCATCTTTGAAAATTCTACTGTCTCTACTGATACAAAACTTCTACGGCTTTGCAGCATTTAATTTTTTTTTTTTTTTTTTTTAAGTAATTATACTTAAATGTATCCTGAAAATGAAAAGATGCTATCACGTGGGAAAAACAAATTACCTACAAAATCTGTATTTAAAAACTTGAATTTCATATTAGATCTTCTATACTGATTAATTACTTTATTTGTTTTCCAAAAGACATGTATTGCACTACTGCATTGCTAAAATGAAGAAAACAATGCCACATTCTGTGCCTTCTCAATTATCCTTTTGTCTTTTTACAATACAAAAGCCAAAGAAAATTGAGGCATACAAAAATAAGGGAAACTTTCAATCAGCAAAATAATTTTCCAAAGACTACAGTCTAGTCAGATCAGTTACAACTTTTCGAAGAACTTAAGACATTAGTAACATTAGGTTTCAACATTATTGAAAAAGCTTAATCCAACCTTTTTGTAGGGTGGGCTAAGTAAGATATTTTGACAGGTCCAAGTCATGTGTTCTTTGCCTTGAGCCCTTGAGCTTGAAGCTCCAAACAATTTTTTATTTTTTTTTAATTTTACTAAGATTTTAAAATTATGGTAACTTACATCTTAATTTTAGACAGGAAGTGACAATTTGGCTCATCAAATCAAGTTCCTACTACCACAAACAAACATGATACATCATCCTGTTCATCTGCTGGTGTCTTAACTGGCTAGGTACTTAGCTCCTACTCAGAAGTCTGTTTCAGAATCTGTGTAAGGTAGAAACCACCTTACTATTTTCAGACAAAATTTTTTCAGGGATGGTTAACAAAGTTGATACTCAGTTGTTTGGTGTTTAACTTTTTTTTATGTTTTTATGATGAAGTGTTCTGTATTCTGCCTTCATTTTCCTAGGCTGAACAATCCAAGCTCTTTCAGTGTCTCCTCTTTTCTTTCCCGTGATCATCCTAATTGCCTTCCTTTGTATCTGTTCCAGTCAACATTCTTCATTCCTGAAGAATAATTGATCTCAGCAATTTTACACATTTGTTATGCTTTGTTATGCTTTTGGATTCCATTGAAAGTGCTCCATAAATTTTGTTTGAAAGTACTCCATAATTTTGTTGTTGTTGTTGTTTATTTTGTTTTGTCTAATGAAGTGTCTTCTGGGATATGTTAACAATTCCTTTGATGATAGTTGCTATTTCGTGTGCTAGCTTTTCTTCTGGTCCCATGAACTTGAAAAATGAAACATAAGACTCATACATACCTTGACAGGTACGTCCCATCTAGGAAATACAAAGAGAGAATCTAAGCAGAGAAAAACAATGCTCTAAGGAGATATTTTATTTAGGGGAGCTGGAAGTAACCATATATGGGTATAAGAGACAGCCATGAAACAATATCCACAAATTATGAAAATGATCTGAAACTGTGAAAATGCTGCTCATGTGCATCCCTTTTGCAGATTTCTGCAATCGTTTGTCTTGAACAAAAGTACAACATTTGCAGGTAGTAGGTGGGTTCTGGGAGGAGGGCCAGGCATAGAGACTTAGAAACAGAGTGAAAATATAAGTGAAAGGCAGTCACTTTAGTGTAGAAAAGATACTCACTCGTGTTTGTTTTTATAGGTCCAGGCAACATTGCAGCTGGCCTCTCTAAAAAAGCTTTAAATCAATGTATTGGTTAAGAGGTTCAGTGTTTTAGGGGGGGGGGGGGGGATAGAGGTGTCTGAAGGTTCGCAAGGCAAGATCCACATAGCAATCCCAAAGCTGTGCAATCAAAACTCTTGCCGCACCATACACTCTCAGTGACACACCTTTCCCCTAACGACCTCTGGCTTTAAAACATTTATCCTTACACTTTCAAAGTCCAGCAAAGGATATTAGCCTCTCAGTAGAATGCCATTAAAATGTTGTATGCCACTTTGTAAACCTAAGTGATAGAGTTTTAGTGTCAAGAAACTTTTTTTTTTTTTTTTTTTTTTTTTTTTTTTTTTCTGGTAAGATATCATTTTACTGTTTTTTGGGACATAGCCCCAGTATTTTTGATATCGTCATTAATTACATATTGTAAATTTACAATTTATAATGTCATGCTGTATGAAATACAGGCTGTAAAAACCCTGCTGTTTATAAATCCCGCTAGTGTCTGTTCATGCTGTCAAATGCCTATGACTCTCAGAATGAATTCATGCTTTATTTATGGGAAGAATTCATATTTTCTGAACTTACAAATTTTAAGAATCACACCTTCTGCGGAGTAAGTATTTTTTTTATATACCATTATTGGCTTTTGTTTCCCAGAATAGGATCTGCCCAAATCAAGAAAAAAAAAAGGTGTGTGTGTGTCATATTTATGTTTTTATTTAATAAAAATGTAAAGTTAAAAGCTGCTTAGCCACAAGGGAAGAAACAGAGCAGAAACAAAATCAGTAGCCTCTATTTTTAAAGCTGTCTTTTGTTTCTGTAATGCCAACCTCAATTTTTAAGTAACACTTTCCCTTATGACCAGGCTTCTTTCAACTTTTGCATTTTATTAAAAGATCTAAATTGAAGGTATTCCCTGAGTCTAATTTGAGTTTTGTTTGTGTTTTTTTTTGATTGTTTGTTTGTTTGTTAAGAAAAAAATAAAGTCAAAAATGGTCTTATCATCAAGGATGTAGTACATGAAGTTAAGTTGGGGATAATTCATACTGTGCAAGGACAACAAAGTGTTTGGATAACATTTGTGATATTGAAATTGTTTAATTACATTTTCTAATCAGAAAGTAAGAATATGTGTGGCAGTAAATAATGTGTTTCATCTCTTCGCTTTGGCAATTATTTCAAAACACTTATTTTAAAAAGTCATTAAAATAATGACTTTTAAACTGTCTTCAGTTTTAAAGACACAGATAATTTTGTATTAGAAGCATTAGTTTAAGAAGTAAAAAGGGGGGAGAGGTAACAGATCATCCTGTTATTTCAAAATAGCTCCTTTCAGCAGCAGGAATTACAATGGTTTTGGTTCACGCAATTCTGAGCCAGAGGATTTGGGAATGGATTGCAACCCCACCAAGGATGCACTGGGAGTAAAAATAATTGTGCAGGGCATCTATACAGGTCCTGTTGAAGCTTAAGGAAATACACATTCAAGAAGTAAGCATAAACTATGATTTTTTTATTATTTTTTTTTTTACTTTTGATTACTTACCTATACTGTTGGCTTACCATGCTTGACACACCCATCATCAAAAGTACAATGCAGACAGTGAAAATATTTGTACAAGCAATTGTTTCTAATAGATGTATTTTCCCCATATATCAATTTGTTGGTATCTGAAATGGCATACTAAGAAGAAGCTGCAAGCACATTCTGTTAGACACAGGGGTGACACGAGTTAATTTCATTGCTGTCAGGAGATATCTTGATGGGTATATATTGTGTGTTATCATGAGTTACCACAGCTGCAAGGGATTATTTCTTCTACTAATAATGGCATAATAGAATACCAGAACTTGTCACAAGATTTCAAGTCAGCTATGAAATTAACCTATTTCATCACTGAAAAAAAGGTTCCTAATAATTTATATATATATACATGTATATATACACATATATATATATTTGTGGGACTTTGTTTTTTTTTTTTTTTTTTTTTTTTTTTTTTTTTGGTTGGTTTTTGTTTATTTGTTTGTTTGTTTTAAATAGGAATTATGAAAGTTTCAAGGAACTGTTGAAAGGCTTCATTTCTTGAGTAAACTTTACATACAGTTTCTAAACTCACCCATCATATTCTGTATTCACAGATAATATAAACCTCATCACAGTGGTATAGAAAATTAACAATAAATACCTTAAACCAAATAGCAACTAAGGGAATAGAATATACCCTCTGGCTTATGTCTTATTCACCACATGGCAAAAGGTGTTGTCTGTGTATCTTGTAGCATTCTTTTGGAATCATCAAATTCCACAACATTAAAGCATTACTTTTAAAAATGTCATAACAGCATGACAGGCCCTAATTTGTAGTTCTTCAAGTTCTCCTTATAGGGTGGAGTTGAACAAAGAAAAAAATGTGCCATCAAAACTGTTCATTTTTAGAGAACAAGGTGCTTTTCACCTTGGGAAAGTGGGTGTAATTCTTATACCCACTTAAAGAACTGTTTCAGCTTGCCAAAAAGCCAGAGATATGCTACTAGATGCCCCAGAAAGGTTCTGGATGGTACCCAAAGCATGGAGAGAATACAACTTCCTCCTCCAGTGTCAGTAAGCCGCTTGGCTGGGTCAGCTTGTTTAATCAAGGTCAGTTTAAAAGAGGGAGATTTTTTCAAGCTGGATGGGCCCAAATCACTACAGGCTCTAGGACTTTAACAGAAGTA
Source organism: Anas platyrhynchos (assembly GCF_047663525.1). Lineage (NCBI taxonomy): Eukaryota > Metazoa > Chordata > Aves > Anseriformes > Anatidae > Anas > Anas platyrhynchos. Next base: position 31,944,332 of record NC_092588.1, read on the forward strand.
TAAACACAGCTAAAAGGTGTAACAGAGAAATTCTGGTAGAGATTGCTGCAGTGAAGTTCTTAACATAAAGTGTTATTGAGAACCACTTTAGAAATGAATATGTGTTGCTTGCCATTTAAAAGGACCCAAACATTTAAAGATATTTAAACTGTTGGCTGTTCTGTAAAGAAAATATCAGTACTAAGAGAGAAACAACTTATTCATCTTTTCCTAAGGTTTTTCAAGTAATTTAGCAGCAGTAGCTCTCTTTTATCTGGTTTGAACTATAGTTCCAGTTTCACCATGGCCATGACTGTTACTGTTCAGATCAGATCCAAAACCAGTGTTTACAGAGTGTTACTGAATTGATCTCACAATGTAGCATGTATATCAAAAAGTAGGAACATTATGTCTTGCATATCAACATATTGAGGCAAAAGAGCAATCATCAACTACTACCCTCTGGTTCTTTCTTGAAAGAAAATAGTGACTCACTCAAGTGCCTCTCAGTATTTCTTGCCAGGGTTTCCAGCAGGGTCAACAAAGCTTCATGGTCAAAGGCTAGTGAGACAGTGAAAGGATTAGTAAAGCATTTAATTTTTGTGCGTTGATGACAGCAGACCACTGAGCAATAATATTTCCTTTCTTATTATCAGGGTCACGTAGAAGAACTCTTCCTGCTGAAGTTGCAGGAATTAAACATAAAATATGTTTTGCAAAATTTAGGGGGAGAAGTTAGATTTGATTTTAATTGTTTAGCAAACCCCAAGAGCTATAGTTCATAAATTAAAAGGTTTTGTGAGCGCAAACATTAATTGAGTTATATATGCTTTCTGAAATGTACTGTCAGTTGGTTCTCGAAAAGATTAATGTTCTTGTGATTCCTTTGTATGCATGTTTGAATTCTTTGCTTGTCCCTGTGGGTTCTGTTTAGTGGCATTTAGGTTCACTGACAGAGCAGATGACTTTTTACAGCTGATGGTATTGTAACAGGGATCAGGGAAAAGCTTATCTTAGTGTCCCCCCATTCTGGAAGAGGAACTAAAAATGTGGATGTGGGTAGAAACTATTTAATGTTTTCATTTTATTGATAAAATCAGGCTTATTTTCTCTGATGAGGGAGGGCTAAGCCTTTGCCAGAATCTTACTAAAGCCTTCTGAAGGCACACATCTCCCTTCTGGATTTTGTTTTCTTTCAGTAATATTTCTGATGAAGGGACAGGCAGAGGCAGGGAAATTTTACTTATATTGGTGGAGGGGGGGAGGGAGAGGAACACGACACCTGACTTTTGCTTTCCTTTTCCCCATCCCTTCATTTAAAATCCAGGGATTTCTCCAAAGTGCTCCAATAGGCAGTATCCACCCTTACTCTCCACTTGTTAGTGAAATAATTCTTTTTAATTTTTTTTTTCCTGCTTGTTCACCAGCAGTTATAGACACAGCCTTCTATATGTTAATGATGTTTTTGTATTAACAGTCTTGGAATTATAAATGTTTTATGGGTTTCTCTGTCCAGGTTTATGGAGACAGCAAAACAGTAACATTTTTTAGAAAAAAAAAATAAGGAGAGAGGCTGATTTTATTTATTTATTTATTTAAGACTTGAAATTAGTCTAAGCTATCATGAAAACAAGCTTGTTTATTTAGGAAAAAGGAGCAGCATCTCTTCCCTTAGGCATCCCCTATCTTCTATATCCTTTGTACTCAAAAGCCGCCTATGGATATTAGTTTAAAAAATACAATGTTTGTCCATTAGGTAAAAATGCAATACCTGAACACTGGATTCTTTAAGCATGCATTGGTTTTAATTTGAAGAGGAGATGGTTGACCTATGCCGAAACAGAGGCTCATGAGCATCTTCAATATCACCAAAGGAGGCAGCAGCAAATCAGTTACTTCCTAGATACAATTTACAAAAATAGTATTAGAAATATAACTTTGTTCTTGCATTTATTAACCTGTGTTAAAAAGGTTTGTGTTTCCTTAACAGTTGCAAGCAATACATTTGAATTTATTTTTTATTGGCTGAAACCCTGAATGGGCTTGACAGATATTTATCCCCATTTTACTGATGAAGGACATGAGCAGAAACCAATTTAAATAAGTAAATAAATAAATACAAAAAAAAAAATCCTAAATAACTTGAACTGAGTACTCTTAACATCCTCAGCTGAGGTACTACAAACAAAAGGCCCTAACTAGGTCAGTACAAGACATTAGCAACAGAGTTTTGTTATAAACAATCTCCAGATGTTCACTGGAATGGACATGGAAGCCTGGGCTATGAGTTCTCCATTCTAAGTGTGTGATAACCTTTCCTAAATAGATAAATTACAGCAAGTAAGAGTGAGATCAACCTCTAAAAATCTGAGGAGAATTGAAGAATTGGGGCCCTCCTGTGAGGAGAAGACTAATTGTATGGCAAGAAAGCTACCAACTGCGTAATAGCAAAATTGAATGAAAAAAGTAAAAAGGCCTCTTTTACCCATCAATATGTTTTTAGTAATAAAACAAAATATACCAGTGAGTTAGCTGCCAGTACTGAGCATTATCCAGGAATATAGCGTATGTGTCCCCACATTTCTACTCAATGGACTTATACCATGCAACGAAGGTCCTTAGATTTGTGCTACTTGGCAAGTGTTTGAGTGCCTTACCTTCAGCAGAAACAAATGAATCTTATGAAAGCAAAAAGCAAGATATCCAACCTGTCAAGAGGCCAAATAACTGAACATTGTCCTTTTCACTGGTAATAATAATATTGCCCAAACCTCGGATTTAAATTGAAATATATGTATGTCTCAATATGTGCTTTCTCATAGATCTTAAGATGGTTCAGCACATAAGTTCCTGTCAGTAAAAGGGATCACACCTCTGAACCACATTTTAAAAGGCAGATTTTAATTATTACTGCACGGTAAATATAATTTATTTTTACCGTTGGCACTCATAGAAGCCATTTCATTAAATTCCAGATATCAACAGTGAAATGAGTGACGACCTAATTAAATATAGTACAATACAAACTCTCACAGGGGCCTCGGTCTCATGTGACATACAAGGCTGGAGAGCAAAGGAGCTGCCACAATATCACAAGGACCAGTCATTTCAAAACTGTCAAGAAACACAATACTGTTTTGTAAAGCACATTAGGCAAACTACATAGTAACTTTGTGTAGACAATCTTTTT
>NC_092588.1:31950000-32022500 GCF_047663525.1 Anas platyrhynchos
TGTTTCTTTAAAATGTGTGCAAAACTCACCTTAAAATACAGCATTATTCTTGGCAATAGAATAGATATATAAATTATACTTCATCTTGCCTTATCTCTTTTCAAGTATATTCTCCAATATGAAAAGTCTTCCTTCTCACAGTTGCCACACTTCCTGCTTGGCCTTTTACTTCTAAGCCATTTTTATCTTCCCCACTCTTTTACCTCTACATGTTAAAATTTATATTCTTGTGGAAATTCCTAACACTCTGGCCCATTTCTTTTCTACCTAGCCTAAGTTTCTCATCCAGAATGGAGTCTTTTAAATATCTATGACTCTATGTCTACGATCTATTCTATTTTCATACCTTTCTCTAAGAGTATTTTTCCTAGAGACTTTAAAAATTGTATTAATAATTTTATTAATCTTTAAAACTGTTTTATTTGTTTTCTCCATTTCTAATTATCCCTCCTCTCCTTAAATACTATAACCTGAAATCTTGCTTGTGTTTTTAATTGTCATTTTATCACTGTTTTTTAGCTAAATAAGATTTAATTTTTGCTTATAACTAAATGGTTAAATTTGACATCATTTGAATTTTTTGAATTAAAATTATAAATGTCTGAACTAAAATGATAAATTTCCATTCATCTTCTAAGTATATTGTGAATATTTCTTCGTAAAGATTTAGTCAAATTCACAGATATCTAACAATGTACCAATTAAAAAATTGTAAGTGGGAGTGAAATATACAAGATCCTAAATTTCTCTTTAAGTTGTCACAATTCAAATACCTTAGCTGACTCATATGCTATTTTTAGAAAACCTTTTCATCAACCACAAATTTACTTCATCATTAGGGTTTTGAAATCAGAAGAAGCTATACATGTAATTACAAATATGTACTGTCATTCCATTATATAATGCTCCTAAAATTTAGATATTGTATTATATTTATGTTGATTTGTTTTTATAGTTATAATTATTCCCCCTGAGCAATAAATAGCTATTCTCCATGTTAACCTCATTATCCTAAAAATCAGTGCAAGATTTTATAGTATTGACATAAAAAAAAAAACAACTATTGTACCATGTAACATTCTCCACACTGAAATTTAAAAATCATTTTTAGTATTGGTACTCTAGCCTAAAAATCTATCACTTAGAAAGTACCTTAGTACTTTGAAAGTGTTTTCTTCCTTTCATTGTCAATGTTTTAAAAGTAACTTGAATAAGATTTTAATGAATAATAAAATTACCTTTTCTAGTTACAAAAAAAAAAAAAGTTTACAATGCATATCTGATGTATTGCTTAACCAGTGTTTTTTTTTTTTCTGTAACTTTTAATTATTGTCCTATTACCAGATCTGTTTGCTCCTTGCTTCTACCTACCCTGTTCAATTAATATGAGCTTATATAAAAACACAAGCACTTTCACTCTACCGTATGTTTGATGATTTTATGTCTTCTGTTTCTCCCATCACATAACTGCTATTATTAATGATTTCTCTCTCTCAGTTTTTTTTTGTTTGTTTGTTTGTGTTTTTTTTTTTTTTTTTTTTTTTTTGAGGCACATTTCCTCGAGCTTTTAAAGTGGCTACCTTCTCAGCACCCTAAGAAGCTTTTATGTGGTTCAAATTCCATTGCAAACTATCAAGCTATTTCTAACCTTTTATATCTTGGGTAAAGTTCTTGAAAAGATATTCTGTTCTTAACTTTCCAAACACCTTGTTAATAATAATCTCTTTGATTGTTTCCAAGTAGGGTAGATTTTCATCTCCAGCATAGCACAAAAATGTTATGTTCCACTTACAAAAGTTGAAGATCTCTTCAAATCTTACCTAGTAATCATAGTTCTTTCCCCTCCTCATTATTTTAGATGACAGTATGGAATTTGGCAATACTGAACTTAATAATTTATTACACTATTGCAGATCATGCGATAATATTTCTAATTCCTGTCAACTTTATTTTATTGGTAATACTTTTCCTCTAATTTCCTCTAATTGTTCTCTCTCTCTCTCTCCTCTCTCTCTCTCTCTTTTTTTTTGTCTGTTTTCATCTTATTTGCTTTTTTTTTTTTTTTTTCTTCCACATACTTGATGCACTAACTTATTTTTCCCTTTATTTTCAACAGTCCTGTAATTATTGGAATACTACTGTAATGGCAATAATTTTACACTTCAACATTTGAATTTATAATTGAAATATTGAATAATTCTTAACTGCAGTTTCTTTACCAAGGACTACTTAAGAATTCTGAATTCATTTTCCCGTTGATTTCAGAACTTAATTTTGCATAAGCTACTCATTTTTATAGAGTTAAGGAATAGTTTGTGTTCCTCAAAGCAAATTTTGCAAATTAACATACTCTACTTGCATATCAGCTCACTTGCACAGCTAATTAAATATTTCTCATGTGCATTACAAATGATTAATTCTTTGTTTTATATTTCAGAGATGTTTTCCAACTATCTGTGTTTTATTTATAGGTATATCTATGACACTAATCATTGGAGTATTTGAGCACATAAAAATGATTAAAGATACATCAAAATTATTTCTAGAAGGTACTGCTTTTCTTTCTTTGCTTTGAAGCTGTTTCTTTACCATAATGTTCTGGAGTTCCTCCTGTGTTCAGTGTCATTACTATATAGCTATTGGGAAATGGTAGTGAATACACATATGACTTGTACTGAGCTTGAAAGTTTGTGAAAGAGGCTCCACTTGTTTAAGATCAGCTTTGTAGGAAGTTTGTTTCATATTTTTGGCATGTCACTGAGAACGTCCTCCTTTCCATTGTCACAAGATGAAAGCCAGGGATCTATCAGCCAAGTATCCCAAATGAGTGTAGCAATCATACTGGGAAATTGTGAAAGCCAGTCCTTGAAGTAAGTGGGCTTCAGCCTTTCATATCTTTGATGATGTGGGGATGGGCAAGAAATAGGACAAGCTTTTCAAGCTATACAGCTTAAAGTACTCTATTTTTTATTTATCCTCACTTACACAACCTTCAGTTCCATTTTGTGGCAAAATATTTCTCTACTGATAATTACAGGAATAAAGATTTTGGCCATCATGCTTAGATATATCAACAAAAGCTATTCAAAGAAACTACCAACAAAGTTAAAATTAATCTTTCAAACAAGTTTTATAATGATAACTATCTACCCTCGAGTGCCCTATCCCAAGGAAAAACTGAAGTACAAGAGAAATAATTTCCACCTTGGAAAAAAAGCAGTGTACATAGTAAATTAAAAAAATATATTGAAATCTCTCATCTTCTTTGATGTTCAAATCAAGATCAGTTTACTCCTTCTGGAAGATCCCACACTAAACTGTTGTGTTACGGACCTTCTTAAACTTCCAGTTTCCATTAAAAATGGCAAAATTTTTGACTGGGAATTAAATTTTGCTTGTATTACAGTTTCACGCCCAGTTTATAGAGGAGGGAAAAAATCAGACCACATAGATAATGGTTTAAATTTGCATGTGTGTAAATTTATTTTGAGTTAAATCAGTGCAGAACTTATACAGGGACTGCAAAAAAGTATGCAGTCATAGCTATGAATTTAATATTAAATTCATATGACTCATAATCCCTTCAAAAGTTTTGAAGATCCTATTTCATTAGGAAGTGAAATTTCATTGGGAAGTGAATAAAAACAAATGGTGAAGCTGGGTGGATAATGCAGGCAGGTTTCCAGAAAGATATCTTCCTGCAATTTTCAGTGGCAAGCCTGCTGAAAACGACCCAAGCCCCAGCTCAATGGACATAATCACAAGGATCCGTACCTTCAATGAACAATGCTAACATGCTAAAGTAGCAACAGATGAGAAGACCTTTTCAACAGTGAGTTACTACAGAGACCTCAAAAAGTAACATGACTTCCAGTGACAGACTGCAAGTACAACACAAAGCATTAAAATATAGATAATCTCTAGATAAAAGTCAAAACAACACACCTTTGTGAAGTTTATCTTTAAATTGAAAGGAACAGCCAAATAAACATTTAGTTCAAACACTTAAAAAATGAAATTAATTGGAGTGGATTTTCATATTACATGTTTAGGTGACAAAACTTTCCAGTTTCAAGTTGTTATCATTACTTTTTTCTCTCCACTCTGCCACCCTCTTCCTCCCCCCCCCCCCCCCCCAAAGTTTGAACTGTGTGAATAGGAAATAATTTATGCTTCAGAATCTCTTCTTATTTGCAGGTATCCCAAATTGAAACAAAACTCTCGATTTTGTGAACAAAAACTTCCCTTACTCCTGATTTAGAAGCATATAAACCCCGTCATCAATATAACAAAAGCTATTTGTAAGAGTGCACATCAAAAGTCTGCTTCTTGGAAAGCTACATATAAGAGGAGTCACAGATTCACCATAATAAAAGTTCATTTAAAAGGATGTAGTGTATCACTTTCAGATCTGCATTATACATAAAAAGTATGGCAGATCCAAATACACTGTTAGAACAAGCCTATAATCTGAGCAAAAGGAAACCAAATAAATGTTCGCCTCACAGACAAGGACATAGGCAAAGCAGAGATGTTTAATGCCTTCTTTGCCCTCTGTCTTCAAAGCCAATGATGGGCTTTGGGACCCCAGGTGCCATGAGCTGCTGGACTGTGTCAGTGGGAATGACAAACTCCTAGCCATCCCTGAATGTGTATGGGATTTGCTGCTCCACTTGGATCCGTACAAGTCCATGAGTCTGGATGGGATTCATCCCAGGGTGCTCAGAGAGCTGGCAGATGTAATTGTGGGACCTCTCTCAATTATTTTTGAATGGTCTTGGGAATCTGGAGACATCCCAGTTGACTGGAAGCTGGGAAATTCTGTACCAATTTTCAAGAAAGGCAAGAAAAAAGACCCCGGCAACTACAGGCCTGTCAGTCTCACATAAAATTATGGAGAAGATTATTCTGGGAGTTATTGAAGGGCACCTAGGGGACAGTGCAGTCATCAATCCCAGCCAACATGGGCTCATGAGGGCCTGTTTAAAAAATTTGATTTCCTTTTATGATAAGATCAACCATCTAGTTGATCAAGGGAAGCTAGCTGATCTTTCTGGACTTCAGTAAAACTTTTGACACAGTTTCCCATAGGATCCTACTGGACAAAATGTCCAGCATACAGCTGGACAAAAACATCATATGATGGATGAAAATTGGCTGATGGATAGGGCTCAAAGTGTTATGGTACATGGGGTTACATCAGGATAGTGACCAGTCAACAGTGGAGCCCTCAGGTCTCCATTTAAAGGCCAGTTCTTTTCAATGTTGTTATAAATGATTTGGATGTAGGACTAGAAGGTGTTTTAAGAAAATTTGCTGATTATACTAAACTGGGAGGAGGTGTTGACTCTTTTGAGGGTGGAAAGTTCTTGCATAGAGATCTGGATGGACTGGAGAGCTGGACAATCACCAACTGCATGAAGTTTAAGAAGAGCAAGTGCCAGGTCCTGCACCTGGCAAGGGGCAATCCTGGCTATAGGTACAGACTGGGTGATGAGATGCTGAAAAGCAGCCCTGCAGGGAGGAATATGGGGGTTTTGGTTAACAGGAAGCTGAATATGAGCCAGCAGTATGCCCTCGCAGCTGGGAGGGTCAACCATATCCTGGGATGCATCAATGCATTCCTAACAGGTCAAGGGAAGTTATTGTCCCACTCTACTCTACTCTACTCTGGTGCAGCCTCACCTCAAGCACTGTGTGCAGTTCTGGGCACTTTGGTACAAAAAGGATGTGAAACTATTGGAGAGTGTCCAGAGAAGGGCTACAAAGATGGTGAAGGGCCTTGAGGGGAAGACGTATGAGGAGTGGATAAGGTCACTGGGCCTGTTCAGCCTGGAAAAGAAGAGGCTGAGGCTAGACCTCATCATGATCTACAGCTTCCTCATGATGGGCAGTGGTGGGGCAGGCACTGATCTCTTCAGTGATCTCTTCAGATAGGACCTGAGGGAATGGAGTCAAGCTGTGACAGGGAAGGTTCAGGCTGGATATAAGGAAAAGTTCTTCACCGAGAAGGTTGTCGTGCACTGGAACAGGTTCCTCAGGGATGTAATAATGGCACCAAGCCTGTCAGAGTTTTAGAAGCATTTGGACTATGCACTTTGTCATATGGTCTGAATTTTTGGGTAGACCTCTGTGGAGCCAGGAGTTGGACTTGACAATCATTATGGATACCTTCCAACTTGGAATATTCTATGATTCTGTGTTTGGCTGAACATCCAAAACATGCCTCTTGCTAATGGTACTCTGACCTACAACAGCCTTAGAAGATCTATTCAGAAACCATTAACAGTTTCCAGCAAAAAATACAATTTTAAGTAGACAGGGATGAGGAGAAGGGAGTTGAGAAGACGCCTAGCTCAGATTAGGATGTTTTCTGCCTGTGGGTCAGTCATCAGCAGAAAAATGAAAGCTTTTGCACAGCCACCCTATTTTCTGGCTCTGTGCAAAGGTGAACTGAATAACACTGACTGGGGCAGTGAGCCAAGTGGTAGTACTGTAACCATAACACTTCCTCACACTGGAAAAGGCCTTGTTTGTCTATCAAGGGCAGCAGAGGAAGGAGGAGCCTTATTGCTATGATTAGAGGTTATGTGTCAGGTGTGGGACTGAAACTAATGCATGAAACCTGGAAAAAATGTGGGTACAAGACATTTTAGAAGAGCTCTAGTAAGACCTGAAGAAAGCTTCTCCTGGGATCTGAAGTTTCAGGGTTTATATAAAGTATTAAGCTGGACAAGGTAAGCACAGTTTGTGGGAAGGAGATGAAAAATGGCATTATATAGAAAATACAGATGATTATTTACCATCCAGTACTTGTGTAAAAGGCAAGAGTGAAAGAGAGAACAGAATTTTACAAGAAGAAAAAAAAGGGGAGGGAGGAGAGGGGAAGGAGAGAGAGAGGAGTGCAACCTACCTTGTTTAAATGTTTCAGAATCATGCAAAATATTTCCTTTAACAACAGGAGTCATTTGTATTTCCACAGGTGACCTAGGGTGATCAATTTCAATTGGTAACCTAGGATTTGGGGCTTTTATGGTTTTTGTTTGTTTGTTTGTGGTTTTTTTTTTTTTTTTAATATAATTATTATTATTATTATTATTATTATTTTTTAAATTCTGTTATGTAGTAAGTAACACATGGTAGCTCACCAAGGGTAAATGCAGAAAGAATCACTCTCAAGGGAGGAGGATTTCTTATAAAATACATGCACGTACAGTGATACTTACACTGCTGCTTAGAATAAAATAAATCTTACTAATAGTTTACAAAATTTCCTGCCATTAACCTGTTTAGGACTGATATATGTATATATTAAAATTTATTGTAGATTAAATATACAAAGAAAAAAAAAAAGAGGTTTCTGCTGAACAGCCACACTGCAAAACTGTAAAATTCTGGATACCAAATATTATCTGTTTTAGCACTCTTTGTTAAGGATACCTTAGGTGTTTTTATTCATTTATTTATTTATTTTTATTTACATTTGCATTTGCTGTAGCAGATAGTATCTTTGGTATGCTCAATTATCTGTTCTTAACAGCAACACATTATTTTAATATCAACCTTTTACTGCAGTCAGCAAATATTGTGTATTTTGTTTAAATTGACCTGTCATATGTTATTACGAAATATGAAAAGAAATGGTTGGTTTTCTCAGAGTTAGCTCAGAGTTAGACAGAATCATTTTACTGTGGTTTGGCTCAAATGTATTGCATATTTTATTTCAGACAAGCCTTAAAAACAAAACAAAACAAACAAGAATAATAAATAAACCAAACACACTATGAGATAGACTAACCAATAAAATAATCAGTTTAAAATATGAAATATGGAAATATGTTCAATTACTTTCTTTTTATGAGGTTACCTAAACCTGAGTACATATTAACGTACTGTTGGAAAAGAAAATATTTGAAATGTTTGATAACTGAGGTAAAATCAGGTTTCATGCCTATACATAAATCTCCTTTCTATTCTAAATACCACTTTGCATGTTAGCCAAAATTGATTGTCAAGATTTGTGTTTAAAAACAATAACATCTGAAAATAAAGTGGCAATCTTTAAGGGTCCTCATTGATTGTGGTTTATTATGCAATTATCTTAATTCTGAACTCTAGAGTAAATGGGAATTGCTCATCACAATCTCACCATGAAATCAAGACAGTCAGATTAAACAAGTTGAAAAATTCTATTACATTATTGAGCGTAGTAACTGATTATACAGTAGAATCAACAATCAAAATATTCTGTGCTTTAAAAAACAACAACAAAATACATAGATTTTAAGCACTGTTTCCAGTAAAAAAAAAAAAAAAAAAAAAAAAAAAAGGAGAGATGAAAAATCCTTCCATTATCTGCTTTCATTTTCATTCAAATACTGGGCAAACATAAAAGTTTATTGTGAAAATAGCAGCTGAAGAAATATTACTGAATTACTAATTGATGTGGCATTTACTCTAGTCTAATAAAGTGAAAGTTATTTCTAGATGACTTCTGTCACACTGACAAAACTGTATATATTTTATATCACTAGAGGTTGATTAGAGTCACTTTTCCTCCCAACATTTACACGTGAGAAAGATTGATAGCTCACAATATCTTTCTACAGATGAGACATCCTACATAATACATTTAATTGTTATTTTAGACATTTTAGGAGGACAGAGAGAATAAAAAGTGTTAGGAAGAAAAAAAATATCTGTATGTAAAACAGAGAAATACATTATTTATATGTAAGATAACAACATTCCCAAAGGACTAGAAAGCAGCAAATATTAAATTAAAAACTCTTAAAAAAGTATCTTTTAAAAATCATATTTATTTCTTTATTTTTAAAGGAAAAACAGGTGGGGTAAGGGAACAGAAGTGAAAAGAGGTTTTGAATAGCAAGTTGTTAAATATAGGATAATAGATCTTTCATGTATGCCTCCCCTGCTCTTTTAAAATTTTCAGGTACAGTTGTTTATTAGTTTTGAGCAGGGAACCAACATGATTTATACTCCTCATAGATTTTAATTTTTGTATTTACAAAGTGTATAAGTTGTAAAGAGTGTCAATAGCATATTCCTCCATACTCTACTGATCATTTCGATAAGACTGAAATTTTGCTAGAGGCAGACATATATTTTCCAGTAATAAACATTTAATTTTTATTTCTATAAAAAAGTGATCACTTCCTCAACAACACCATAGGCTTATTGAGCTTGTCTCTTACTCATGACTAATTTCAGCAGATCTCCTTTATCCCATAACAAGATTTCAAGAGAACTTATCCTATAAAAATTTGTTGATGGGCTGAGAGGAACCTCATGAAGTTCAACAAAGGCAAGTTTAGGGTCCTGCACCTAGGGAGGAATAGTCTCAAGGACCAGTACAGGCTTGTACCTGCTGCAGTGCATGCTGTTTTGCAGAGAGAGACCTGGGAGACAGTAGGCTAACCATGAGGGCAATGTGCCCTCATGGAAAAGAAATCCAACGATATCTTGGGGTGCATTCACAAAACGCTGTCTGCAGGTCAAGGGAGGTGACCTTTCCCCTCTGCTCAGCCCTGATGAGGACACACCTGAAGTACTGTGTACTGGGCTCTCCAGTACAAGAGGGACATAGAACTACTCGAGCAAGTCCGGATGAGGGCTACAGAGATGGTTACAGGACTGGAGCACCTGTCATGTGAGGACAGGCTCAAAGAATTGGGCCTGTTTAGCCTGGAAAAGAGAAGACTGAAGGGAGACCACATTAATCTATATAAGTGAGGGTGTTGAGAGGATGGAGCCCAGTGATAGGACAGAAGGCAATGGGAACAAACTGAAGCACAGGAGGTTCCATCTGAATATGAGGGGGAACTTTACTGTGAGGGTGAAAGAGCACTGGAACATGTTACCCAGAGAGGCTGTGGATTCTCCTTCTCTAGAGATTCAAAATGCACCTGGATGACGCCCTGTGCAATGTGCTCTAGGTGATCCTGTTCAGGAGGGAGTTGAACTAGATGATCTTCAGAGGTCCTTTCCAACCTCAGCCATTCTGTGATTCTGTGGGATTTTATTTGTAAAGAACTTCAGATAAGTGCATGTTGAAAGATGCTCTCATATAAAGTCCTCTGTTTAGCAGGCATTTTCGTTTTAAAGATTATCTCACCACTATGAATTCTGTTTGGTACACTTATGATTAAGTAAACGCTACCTCCTCTGAAAGTTTTTACTTCTCAGATATATCCTTAATGAGATTTATAGTAATGATTTTATCTACAGAGCTTTTTCACAGCTAAAATAATCTTCATGAAGGTGTTTCTTCTCAGTGGAGAGAATTTTAAGGAGCAGAAGACCTGTTGGTCTAATATGTCCATTTTTGTCCATTTGAATAGAAAGTATGTAAACACTGACTAATTTCCCTGTAGGTATTCCTTATAACAAATAGAGTATTGTGCACTGGAAATGGGAGATATGTATATCACTGTCTGTTCCTTTGATTTGCCAATTCCGTCCTAGCCTAGAAACCACCACTGAGATTTTCATACAAGTCTCATCAGATAAACAAAATCAGTTAACACCAGTCTACACTCAGCAAAGCAGCTTAACAATGAACAAAGTTGAGAACTGAACAGCCCTTTCAATCATGAAAGTGAGCCCCTGGTTTGGGTGCTGATGAGCTGACAAGTCTCTGTGGGTGCACACAGGGTTTTCCTTCTCTGATGACTGGTGTTCTGAGCAGAGCACCTCTTAATAGTGAAAAGAAGTAGCCCCTTTTGGAGGGGCTTTTTTGATGAAAGCAAAATGGATCTTATTATATGAACAAATTGAGCTCACTGTCCAAAGGGAGTTTTAACTGGAATTAAAAATGTTGGCTGTAAGAATACCTTAAATTACAAGTGTTGTTTTTTTTGTTTGTTTTTTTTTTGTTTTTTTTTTTTTTTTTCCATATTTTTCAATATCTATCATAGATATTACATACTTTTAAAGAATGTTTATCTGAAATACACACACAGCTTATGTTATTTTCATCCTACAGTATCACAGAATGATTTGGATTGAAAGGGACCTTAAAGATCATCTAGTTCAAATGTCTCTGCCATAGGCAGGAATGTCACCCAGTAGATCAGATTGCTCAGGGCCTCATCTAACCTGACCTTGAACACCTCCAGGGATGGGGCATCCACAGCCCCACATCCCTCTGGGCAACCTCTTCCAGTGGCTTACTACCCTCTGAGTGAAGAATTTTCTCCTAATCTCTAATCTAAACCTCCCCTCTTTTAGTTTAAAACCATTCTTCATTGTCCTGGTATTATCTGATTGAGCAAAGAGTCAAGCTCCATCTTTTTTATAAGTCCCCTTTAAGTAATGAAAAGCCTCCATGAGGTCATTGCAGAGCCTTTTCTTTAGAGTGAACAGCCCAGCTCTCTCAGCAGATCTTCTTAGGAGAGCTGTTCCAGCCCCTCAATCATCCTTGTGGCCCTCCTCTGGACCTGTCCTAACAGGTCCACATACTTCTTGTGCTGGGGTCTCCAGAACTGTACACGGTATTCCAAGCTGGTCCTCATGAGGGCAGAGAAGAGAGGGGGACAATCACCTCCCTTGACCTGGTGGCCATTCCTCTTATGATGCAGGCCAGGATGCAGATGGCCACTTGGGCTGCAAACACTCACTGCTGGCTCTTGTTGAGCTTTTTGTCCACTGGAATCAAAGGAACTTATCTGAGTTAGAAGGGACCCAAAAGGATCATCAAGCCCAACTCCTGTGTCCCCAAAGGACCACTCAAAAATATCAGACTATGTGTCTAGAGCATTGATCAAACACTTGAAGTCCCTTCCCTGGGGAGCCTTTTCCACTGCCTTACCACACTCTCAGTGAAGAACCTTTTCAGGATCTTCAGTCTGAACCTCCTCTGTTGCAATTTCAAGCTGTTCTATCATTAGTCACCAGAGATAATGGATCAGTGCCTGCCCCTTCACATGAGGAAGTTGTAGACCACCATGTATGTTGGTTTTACTTGGGTAGACAGCCAAACTCCACCACAGCCACTCTCTCACTCCCCCTCCTCAAAGGGAAAGGGGGAGAAAACACTGTGCAAAGGGATCAAGGGTTGAGATAATGATGGAGAGATTACTCAACAGTTATTGTGATGGGCAAAACAGAGTAGGGAGATAGTAACATTTATTTCCTATTACTAACAAGCTAGAGAAGTGAGAAACAATGGAAAGAAACCAAAAATGCCTTCCCCCCATCTACCCTCTTCCCCCTGAGCAGTGTATGGGAATGGGGGAAAAAGGGTTGCAGTCAGTCCCTAATTCTTTATCTCTGCAACTCTTTCTCAATCACTCTTTTCCACTGCTGTAATGTGGGGTCCCTCTCATGGGATGCCATCCTTCCCATACTGATCCTGTGGGGGCTTCCCACAGGCAACAGCTCTTCAAGAATTGCTCCAAATATGGGCCTGTCCTTCCCTCAGGAGCAAACGGCTCCAACCAGCGTGGGCCCCCATGTGCAGCAGCTCCTGCCAGGTCACCTGTTCCTGCATAGTCTCCTCTCCACGAGCTACAGGTCTGTCCCAGAACCTGCTCTGTCAGGAGTTCTCCACAGGCCACAGCATCCTTCAGGTCAGATCCACCTGCTCTACCATGGTCTTATCTACAGGCTGCAGGGGATCTTTTGCTCCAGTGTCTGGAGAACCTTCTCCCCTCCTCCTGCACTGACCTTGGTGTCTGCAGGGCTGGTTTTTACTCCTCACTTTCCCAGCTGTTTGTGCACAGCATTATTTTTCCCTCTTTCTTAAATATGCTCTCACAGAGGTGCAAACAACATAGCTTATTGGCTCAGCTCTGGCCAGCAGTAGGGCCCTTATCTAACGTGGCAGCTTCTGGATTCTTCTCACAGAAGCCACCCCAATGGCCCCCCGCTACTGAAACATTGCCATGTAAACCCATTACAGTGATGAGCAGCTGAAGTCACTTGGATTATTCAGCCTGGAGAAGAAGAGGCTGATAGGAGACTTCATGGTGTAGTGGGTTTATGTGGCAACGTTTGGTCCAGGAAGAAAACATCCACTCCTGCTCCTCCCCCCCCCCAAACACACACACATTCATCAGGATAATGATTTCTTTATACAAGCTTATCAGGTTGGTTAGGAATGACTTCCTCTTGGTGAATCCCTACTGACCACTCCTGATTATTTTCTTCTCCTTCATGTGCCTGGAAATAGTTTCCAGGATTAGCTGTTCCATCACCTTCCCAGTGACTGAGGTGAGGTGATTAAGTGGCCTTAACACTAAGACCATTTTTTCTTATCCTAGTTTGGCTACCCTTCTTGTTCTCACTTGCAGTAAATAAGGCAGTTTTACATCTATATAAGACAAGATTTATTCATACATTTTATACACTATTGCATCTAGGCTCTGTTTAGATATGTCTGACTAAGGTCTGTCTGGAATGAAGATAAAAACAAAAGTACATCAGAAGTCTTCAGTTTCTAACTGATATCCTATTTTAATATGATACTTCTGCAATATTGGAATATTTGATTTATTGCACTACTACTAACATTTCATTTCCCTAATAACATGAGGGGAAAAAATATTACTTTAATTTAGAATCATTATCAGTCTCCACACAAAGGAAAAAAAAAGTTATTTTCACAATTGTATGTGTATTCATACATGTGTATTGTATATTTCATAATAAAATGTGTATTTTCAATAAACATTGCAAACATTGCATTCACATAAAAATTATATTCAATAAAATGTATATTTCACAATTACAGTGACTAGTAACATGATATGGTCTTGTACTCATTTTAGTTAAACTAATCATTAAAGAAGTTCTAGATTTCTTAAAGTTTTATCAGATGTAATGGTCTACCACTTTTTCTGATGAATTTCGCAAGCTTCAGTGGAACAGAAGTAAAGAAGAACAAAAACTTTATCTAAAGAAAAAAGTTACATGTATGCATAAAAATTAATTCTTGACCTTTTCAATGATCGCTTTCTGTCCAGAAACATAAGATTTGATAAACATTATTTTTTGCAATATAACTAGAGATGTTGTTATTGGTTATAAATTAAACTGCCCTTTAAAAATATACAGCTGTAATATCTATATCCTATACTGTGTAAACAATATAAGTTCTAAAAAAGCAAAAGGGCATATAACTGATGAGCAATACAGTCACTTTTTCCATAACATTATGTTTGCTACATGACTTATTTATCACTGTTTTACTACAGCATAGAATACCAGACTAAGATGATTGATAAAATGCCAGAACTGAGATATAAATTCACCTATGCAGTACTTCGTTTTTCAATACGCTTATTATCAGTACTATACTAATTTCCATATGCTGCTATAATTACATGATGAAAGTCTTTTGGAAATTTCAAATATCACTGATAATGTTTCAAAGATATTTTCAATGTCATATGACATTAATTTTAGTCTAGTAATAATGGGTCAAGAAATATCATCTGACATTTCAAGGATCTTCATGAAATTCAAATTATAAATATAATATCTTAAGTAGTTTGCTTTGGTACTTAACCACATACGTAAAGTTTAAATTTTATGCATGAGTAACTTTTTTTTTTTTTTTAAGCTATATATACCTTCTATGGAATCCCTCATCCCAGTTCTACAGAATCGTAGAATAGAGTCATAGTCATAGAATCATAAAATGGCTGGGGCTGGAAGGGACCTTAAAGATCATCCAAATCCCCTGCCATAGTCAGGGATGCCACCCATGAGATCAGGTTGGCCAAGGCCCCATCCAGCCTGGCCTTGAACCATTCCAGGGATGGGACATCCACAACTTCTCTTACAGTGAAGAATTTCCTCCTTAGACCTAGTCTAAGTCTATCATCTTTTAGTTTATGACTATTCCCCCCTGTCCTATCATTATCTACATGAGTAAGGAGTCGTTTTCAATCTGTTTTTACAAGACTCCTTTAAGTCCTGAAAGTTAGCAATGAGGGCTCCTCAGATCCTTTTCTTGTCCAGGCTGAACACCCCCATCTCTCTCAGCCTTTTTTCATAAGAGAGGTAATTCAGCCCTCTGATCATCTTTGTAGCACTCCTCACTTTAACAGGTCCACATTTGTCTTGTGCTGTACACAGTACTAGAAGTGGGGACTCACAGAGGCGGAGTATCACCTCCCTTGACCTGCTGGCCACTCCTCTTTTGATGCAGGCCAGGATGCAGCTGGCCAGTGGGTTGTAAGAGCACACCACTGACATGCTGAGCCTTTCATCCACCAGAGCACCCAGGTCTGTCTCCACAGGACTGCTCTCAATTTCTTCTCATAGTCTATACTCCTGTCTGTACTCATGCACTTGGACTTGTTGAACCTCATGCAGATCACATGGGCCCACTACTCCAGCCTGTCCAGGTCCCTTTGAATGGCATCTCTTCATTCTTTGGTATCAACCACACCACTCAGCTTGGTGTCATCTGCAAACCTGCTGAGGGTGCACTCAATCCCATTGCCTTTGTCATTGATAAAGATATTGAAAAGCACTGGTCCAAAAACAGACCCCTGAGGGACACCTCTCATCACCGATCTATCTGTGATGTTTAAGTATATCACCATCTTCTACTTTTTCTTCTCTGAACTAAATAGGAAATGTCAGTCTTGTGGGCTGTTTGACTGAACCAGCCAAATTCTCTCACTTGATTGACAAATAGTGTAGCTGATAACCACTTTGGTAGGCCACCATTGCGCTTACACCAATTTGAAAATATATTTCATGTCTAACACATCATTATTTCTCCATTCTTTTTCAGTCTATGCGAATTCTGTTAATAACTTTTGTTGCCTTTAACTGTGTGCTGATTTTAGTTGGAATATTATTATTATTATATTTTTTTGTAGTATATTTTATGGTGCTATATTTTGGATTCATAATGAAAACAGTGTTCATAGCATACTGATGTTTCAGCTGTTGCACAGTAGTGCTTATATAGCATCACATTTTTTTCTTCATCTCATGCTGTCCTGCCAGTGAGAAGGCTGAGGGTACACAAGAATATGGGAGGGAACACAGCTGGAACAGGTGATCCAAACTGACCAGAGGAATATTCCACACCATATGTTGTGCTCAGCAATAAAACCTGAGGGGGAAGGTTACCACAGCTGGTGTTGCTCAGGAATTAGCTGGACATTGGTGAGCAGTTGTGTTTTGTATCACTTGTTTTTCTTGGCTTTATTTCTCCCTCTTTCCCTCTTCCCTGCCACCCCCCACCCTACCCCTAACATTCATTTGTCTTTATCTACACCCATTACTTTTTTTTTTTTTTTTTTTTTTTTTCCTTTTTACCCTTCCAATTCTCTTCCTCATCCAGCTGTGGAGAAAGAGCTGCATGGGGACTGAACTGCCTACAGGGATTAGACCACAGCAGTTTACAACAAACTAAATAGAAATTTATAAAGTAAATGCGTCAGATTTACTTAGAACAATTGCATCAGTAGGTGATTTCAGAGGAAGTGCACTAATACAGTTTGCTTTGACACTTCTATTTCTAAATGCAATCTTTTCTTGCTCTCTAAACACAAAGTATTGCATATCCAGAGACATGACATCTGATTGCAGTGCAGACACAAGTGCAAATAAACAATAGGCAGGAGAAATGGTGGATGGTTTGGCTCTAGCCTTTTGGAAAATGGAGTGGATGTATATTTTTCGTGCTTCAGGACAAAAACTTAACATCGAGAAATATATGCTTCTTATTCAGCAATCTCAGCATGGAAAGCTTGCAAGCACAGACATTGTAGAGTGTTCATACTCACAGAAAGAATAAGTTCCCTTTTTCCTGGAAAAGGGATTGAATGCACAGTACAAAGCTCTTTATAGACCTGTAGTAATGACAGAAACAATGATCACTTTCTGTGTTGTGGTGATTTTAGTGCTGGCATATAGTAAACATCATCTAGATACTCATGTCATGTTCATTAACCTTTATTTAAGAGACAAATATGTACATTAACCAAAATCAGTTGTTCTGTATTTCATACGAACAAAATAAACATATAAACAAAATGTTCAAATGAGCAAAAATAAAAGATAATTAATTTGTGAAGTGGACTTAATTAATTTTACAGACAAACGGTTTTAAATAATGCCTCTTCTATGATCTATAAATAGATATATCTAGATGGAGATAAATGCACACACAGTTGTTTCTTTTAGACCATTTGTGGCAGTGAGACCCAAATGGGCTATGTAAGCAAGAGCAGTACAACAGTAAGCAAAAATCCTTTTCCTTCACCCACTATTGAGGCCAGAAAAGACAATTCTTATATGTACACGCCAGTGCTATGCACATGAATAATTTGCCTTGTTGCTGGGCAGCTGCTTTGTCAGCTGGGATAATTTATTTTGGAATTAGTCCTAAAACAGACTATTTCTAACAGAAGAATAGGTGGAGTTACAGAACGAAGATGAGTTCCTGTTTCTGAATCAATATTTCTCCCCAGTACTTGGGATTTTTCTCAACCAAAACATACATGGTTTCAATTGCTGCTTTTATGGTAGAAACAGGTCTTCCCTCAAGAGGTGAGCAATGATGAGCATGTATGCCTATGAATACAAGTGGAATTAAGTGTGGGAGACATCTACATTAGTTGAATATGTGGCCAGATGACATATAAAAATCCCACCTTTAATTCGAAGTAGAGCTTGATGATGATGATGATGATGATGATGATTATTATTTTGTTATTCAAACATATCTCGTGCTGTTAGGAGAAATGTAATAATATTCTGTTTTAGTTTCAAATTCATACAGTTTACAAAGAAGAAGCCTAATTAGTGTTTAACATGAAGCTTAGAAAGCTGACAGTGAAGCTAGATTTTGGTGTCTTTTAACTGCTTTATAGACCACTTTTAGAATCTGGCTTCAGAGATCATTATGTAACTATATATAAGAACCGATAATGTCAGCATGCCATAACAACAAGTCACTATGGTTCGATTTCAAATATTGCTGTGCATTTAATAGCTTCCTGCTAGCCTTGTATTTTTGTCCCAACAATTATTGTATTCTGGAGCAGAAATTAGCAGATTATTATTGAACATTCATATGTTCAATGAAAAAAAATATACATATTGCTAAAGACTTTCCAGTGAAACTTTGTTTTCTCTGGAAAGTATACCGCAGTGTCTAAAAGACACACCCAGAATTTTTATTTTTATAATGGGTCCAACTCTGCTGATGTTTATTTATTTATTTTCTTTCACTGCTTTCCTGACACTTTCATATCAGGCTGTATTCTTACAACAATAGGATATCTGACTAGGGATTTCTAAACTGTGGGTGGAAAAAATCAAGGTGGAAAAAATGATAGTGGTTCCTTGTTATTTATTTATTATAAATCAGTTTTAATAGTAGCGTGCATGAGGTGTTATAGGGGACAAATAATGATAATTATGTGTAACATGAATGCTAAAAACATTTTTTAGAAATATTTTCAAGGAATAGGAATAAACAAGGTTCTCTATAGGTAATTCCACCTTAAAGTGAAAGAGACTTTATAGAAGGTTGTTTTTTTTTTTTTTTTTTTTTTTTTTGCATTACTTAGTATTCTTACACAGTTTTATTTTTATTTGGCTGTGTTTGACTATGACACATGTAAGTAAAGTTTCAGTCCCTTACTGAAGTTTCAGTAGCATTTGCTTTACATACTGAAAAATAATCAACAGAAATTACATTTTTCTGGCACTACTTGGATATTATTGTGGACAAAATCTGTTATATGTATTATAAAACCAACCAAAAGACAGTATGAAACATCTTGAAAGTTATACTCTGAAAGAAACAATAAATCTAACTATTCCCCATATTTCAATTTCACTAGATTAGTGTAAAGTATCCTAGGAGGATTCAAAGGCTTCAACTTGTTTTGTATTTTCAGTTGTTATACATAAAAATGCCAAAAAAAAAAAAAAAAAAAAAAAAAAAGGAGATAGATGTTTTAATCCAGAGTGATTTCAAAATATTTGAATATTTGGATTACAATTCATATAGATTACAAAATATGAAAACCTTTATTTCTGTGTTCTATATTCACTTAAAAATGTCTCCTATACAAAGTAAAATAGGTAAAATCTAGATGATTTTACCTTCTCTTAACCATGCAAAAGTTATAGTGTTTCAAAGCTGCAGATTAGTGATGGTGGCAGTTTATTCCTTTTGGTTATCTACAGCACCATCTTAGTGTCTTGAGGCATAAAAGAATATTATCTGTGTGACAGTTATGGCTAGAACATCTATACTGTTCATGCTATCAGCACTCAAAGAGCTCAGAATAGAAATCATTCTGTTTAAGACATCTTCTGTAGTTTCATTAAAAGCTTAAAATCATGAGGTACTTCAAGTTATGACTGAAGTTATATGAAAATTTCACTAAATTTGTGATGTGGAAAAGTATATATGCAGTTGGGGTGGTTAGAACAGAATTGCTAATTTAAAGGCAGTTGACCATAAGCAAGACAACCTATAAATCTGCTTTCCTTCTTTACTTAATTTTCATCACAAATAATGTGCCACTCTGATTGCATGAAATCATCGAGAGTGTCTTCAATTACTGTGTGCAGTCTTTGATCAAAATGACTTCCTCTATTCTCAATCTGGGGGATGAAAACAAAACAAAACAAAACAAAACAAAACAAAACAAAACAAACAGGAGAAAGGGGGTGAGAAATGCACAGTTAGTTATGTATTACAAATGTCAGGTTACTGTTAAAGTGCATATATTTATATTTAATAATTTCTAAGCCGGAGTTGTGATTCTAATAATGGCTCATTCATATCTGCATTTCATTTAAATGCACTGTTTTGACTCACTGAACATTTGTCAAAGATATTATAGGTAAACTTTTTCACATGACCACTGAGGTAATGACAGCATTACATTACCAGAAAACTGCATGACTTGCTGATACTTCCATTTTCCTCAGCAGCTTATGAAATAATCAAAATGTGTGCATGAAATGGCGGCCTGCTCTGAATTTATTTTAATACAGATAGGCTTATACAGAGAAATGAAGAAGAGTGTAGGACCTCAGACACAAGAGACAATGACTACACACAAAGCTGAATTTTACTAGCAGGAAAGATGGATATATGGGTATTAGACTTTTCATAGCTATAGGAAGGATAATCTTTCAATCAGATTAATGAGAAAATATATTGCATGGGCCCTACAGCACTTTTTGCTTTCCAGGCTAATACGTGATTTAAATCCCCAAAGTACATTTTCAGCATTACAATATCCTTTGATAATAATGTCGCTTGCACAAAGACAGATAAAAATAAAACAGTCCCCCTTGATTTCCTATTTTAGATTTGAAGTATATTTTCTGTTCTTTGCCTGCAATGAAGTGAATTCTATTGAGAAGAGTCACATTTAATAAGACAAAGAGAATTTTCTAATTATGCTACCTGTCAAGATTGGAATCTATGGGATTGCAACTGCAATTGAAGAAACAGAGGAAGAAATTGCATATAGTCCAGTTTACTTTGGTGTATGATTATTATTTGTACTTAGATATTGCTAAATGTAAATCAAGCACACATTGAGAAGCATGCTTTAAGGTAGACACCAAAAGGCAAGTCTCAAAATGGATTGCATAGTCCTCATTTCAATTTTCAATATGTAAATTTCCAAGCTTTCCTAATTTATCTATAGAAAAATAGTAAAAACCCGTGAAAATGAAACACTTTTAAATTACTCTGAGTAGTACAATGGAACAAATAATAAATATAATTAAAATACAAATTACTTATGGAATAAGAATATATATACGTAATTATGCTACGTTAAGCATTTATGTATCTTTCTGGAGGAAAACAAAGACTGTAGTAGTGAAGAAAAACAAAAGTCAAATAAAATTAATTCACCAGGACAAAGTACTTCTCTCCACACAGTTTCCTTATCATTTTTATATAGTTCATATTAGGAACATGGCAAACATTAAAGAAAACCTTGCTGCTATAAATGGAGCCCTGAAAGTTATCATATGCTGTCCTTTCAGACTCTCTGGGGAACTGTTCAATGTGCCCCATCAGACATTACTCTTATTTGCAGCATTGCAATCTTGGAAACACTATGGCACATTAGACAAGGAAAATAAATATTGTGTTCTTGATGGTTTCCTTCATATTACAAGTTTACACAAATCCATGGCACACAATCAATTATTATAAAGACTTTATACAAATAATAAATTAGTTCTCTTAGTAGCTTTATTCATTTATTTATTTATTTATTTTTAACAGAGTCTGTTAGGATACTGCAGATTATGACAAAGGTTAAAACAGCTGCAATAATATAAAGCTCTGACAAGCCTTTCTTGTTGCTTTTTTATTACATGCATGCTTATAAATATGTGTAAATATATAGATGTATAAAACATCTTAATGTAAAATATTTTTAATTTGTTACTAAAACATATTGGAATATATTTTATCCCATTTAGGTTTGTGGAATTTGCAAGCTGACTTTTCCAACTATTCAATTTACATTTCTATTTAGATGCTTCTGTTGTGTTTATTCAAAGAGGGGAAGAAAGATGGCCACATCACTTTATTTTCCTTAAAAACATTGAAACTCTCTAGATATTTTTAATAACTCTCAAGTGGTGTCTTTTTGAGCACTGCTATCAAATATCTTATTACTAAGCTACAGCTTTAAACATTTACAGTAGGAAGGCTACTAAAAATTCATAAATGATTTGAGCATTTGAGTCTGGCTCAGATTTTTAAGTACATAAATATGCAGCATATTTGGTTCCAGACCAAATATTTGGTGTCATCATCCACTCATCCACAGCAAAGCATAAAATTCATAGCACTGCAATCTCCTTTCATATCAATACTGTAGGAGCTTCAAAATTTTGAATTATAGACATGTTAGACAGACTACCAGCAGCCTCAATGATTGGCTGGTGATTTGCCAGGTTTCTTCCAGTCTCCAAGTGGTACCACTTCCAGGTCTTCTACATTTGTAATCAGTTTCCCAAACAGGAGGTGATGTGACCAAAGGTAGATTAATTCAGCTAAATAATTCCTCTGGGCCAAAATTTTCAAATGTAAGCATGTTAAATTGTGGCAGGAAAATTATGCTGATACAGTAATCTTGAGATAAGATACATCAATTCCAGTTTCAACATTGTCCATTCAAAGGAACATAGCAGGTTTGTATACTGACTTGCTTGCCTTCTGTTATTTTTGCCTCCCCTCCTTCATGTGCAGATCAGAGAGATTTTTGTACCTTCCTGTACAGAGACACCCATGAAGTGACCTTAAATGAAACATTGAGAGCTATCTGGGTTGCAGAGGATTAGAGCTTCACAGATAGATGAGAGAATGAATGCTTCCCCACTCCCAGTTGCCCATGAAAGTCTTAATTAATTAATTAATTAATTTATTTATTTATTTATTTATTTTTCCTGGTGATCACTTGATTTCTATGGCTAACAAGTCCATGTATTTCCATTCAATAGGCAGAAAAGACAAGCCCATTCACTTTTCTTGGTATTTATGAGACTACCTCTTGGGCAGACTGGTAAGAAATACTTTTATCATCTGCAACACCATGAAAAAGTAGAATGAAGTCACTCATTCAATGAATTGCTGCTTTTCTCATGAGAGTTCCCCTCTGGGATTCTAAGAAAACTCTATAAATTTAAACATGGTCAAAATTTGGTCCAAGATTATCAATCTGTATACTTCTGCACTTCATAGCTGTAGCTGTCAATTTTTTAACCCTTATCTTTTAATTACATATTAATCTATGTTTTGTTGTTGTTGTTGTTATTGCTGTTATTTTTCACAAATTCACAATTTACCATGGATATATAATTCCTTCTACAGTACTTTACAAAGGAACATTTTGGGAAACAGATGTGAGGATGTCATCACTTATATAAAAGCAAGAACAGCTACCAGTGTTAAAGAGCTGGTGTGCTAATTGTATGGCAGTGGTGGATGAATAATCCTTGTACCTAATTTATGTATCAGCTGGTTAAATTTGTACAACATTTCAGAAATCGTTAGAATGAAAGACACTATAAAATTGTAAAACACTGTTAAAAAGTAGGTATGGGAAAAAAAAATAAAAAATGACATAAACCGAGCAGATCCCGTAGCTATTTCTAACCTGTCCACTAAGTCTGCCCTTCAGGTTTTGTGTCTTGAATGTATTCAGGATTAATTCTCTACTTCAAAAGGGGTGTTACTCTCTGCATAGTACACATTTCCGTACTGTTCTGTATCTATCCTATATCTTTTATATTCAGGTGCTGATGAAGTAGCAGTATTTAACAGCAGTCAGCCAGCCAGCTAGGCTGGCAGCAGTCTTGTGACATTTTTTATATTTATTTTTTAATTGGTTGGAAACAGAAGTGTTGAGGTACTAACAGGCCAATTCCTGTTCTTAACCCTGCCATCAGAGTGGTTCCAAAGAATGTTTATCCATGTGGTGATAGGTGCTTTATATATATAAATGAATAAACATATACATAGATAGCTGGCTTGAGATCTTTCTTCAGAAGGAAAAAGTGTCAGTGCAAAAGAGTCATCAGAATAAGTGTAAATGCCTTACCTCAATGCACCAGTTGTCTCAGGTCTCAGTCTCATAGTTGCAGAGCGTTTTTCAGCCTCCCTTCTTAAACAGAACAAGGAAAATTAAATGGTGTTTCCTACTCTTGGACAGAGATCAAACAATACTACAAAAGTTTGGAGTGATCTTTTCCACCACTGCTCCAAAGATACAAAGACCTAAATTTCGTTATCCTTGAACTAGGTGTTTGTCAAACCTTTCAGTTTGTTGTATCCTCTGCTTTTGCACTGTCTCCCCACTCTGAAGACCTTAGGGTCCACCTCTGATCCTAGTGGGAAAGAGCATTTTTTACACTATAAGCCTGATCTCTTGAGTTCCTTTAGCCTTATGAGGGAAGTGGAATCGTACTCAAAAGAAATTCTTTAGAGCTTCGAGCAAAAGTCTGTTCTGGGAAGGAGAGCCCAGTAATGCTCCAAAATGTTTTTGATTCACACACAAAACAGTAGCGAAACACTTCAATTCAGGCAGTGGAAGAAGAACCACTATACCTGTATCTCCCTAAATTCTCTTTTGTTCTTTCTCTAGAGGAATTCACTACTAGGGATCTTTTCTGACTGAGGTGATTAGAAATCTTGCAAAATAACTTAGTTTTCCTCCCTTTGTTCCTTTTTTTTAATTTATTTTTTAATGTATGTGTTAATTTTTATTAACAATATTTTTATTAAAAGAACAAACAAACAAATGGTCTGAACTTTTGGGTAGATCTGTGCGGTATCAAGAGTTGGACTTGATGATCCTTAAGGGTCCCTTCCAACTCAGGATATTCTATGATTCTTTGATTCTATGATTCTATGATTCTATGAAATGAAATGCAGCACTACTGCTATCTATTGTTTTTGGAAGTTTAGGACTTCCAGGAGCACATAATATCAAGTTACTTATGGAACTGACAGCCCCTGGGAACTTCAGTGGAAAATATATTTAAAAAAATAAATAAATAAAATATGTAGAATGAAAGAAAAAAAAAAAAAAGACAACAAAAATCTGGATTTTTATTTTATTGTTGCTTTTTTTTTTTATTATTCATTTACAAGAAAGAGAAAAAGTACTCTTATATTTGGATCCTGCTGTAGCAGCTTAAGTGTCTGTATCAAGAAAAAGTATCTCATTAATACTTTGTAGGTTCTAATATCTATAGTATTCTCCCTAGCTAGTGTAACTGAAGTATTCTGGGTTGTTTGGACCCACCTGGATGCCTACCAGGCAACCTGCACTAGGGAGGCTGCTTTGGCAGGGGGGTTTGACCCAATGATTTCTTGAGGTCCCTTCCAACCCCTACAATTCTTTGATTATGTGATTCTTCTTCACTTCAGTAGATGAATCTGTCAGGCATGTTATTGGATTGGTGCATACTGTGACATGTTTCCATGGCAATTAACATGTGAGTTAATTACTTACTCTATATTAGATCATTTCTGGAGCCAAGCTTTCTGTATTTCTACTGATACCATTTTAGAATATAAGGGGGTAGAGCTTTTCCCATGAAACACATGATTAAATTTGTCAAAATGATGTCTCTTTCCAATACAATGAATACAAAGACATTCATAAAGGACATAATCTAAGTTCTCAAGCA
Organism: Anas platyrhynchos; assembly: GCF_047663525.1. Classification (NCBI taxonomy): domain Eukaryota; kingdom Metazoa; phylum Chordata; class Aves; order Anseriformes; family Anatidae; genus Anas; species Anas platyrhynchos. Next base: position 31,975,183 of record NC_092588.1, read on the forward strand.
CATTCAACAGGGAAAAAATATTTTCTGTACAGATAGAAGTTTCAAAGGAGAAATGTTAAACTTCCAGAAAGATATGAGCTACATTTCTGGTCTACACTGACATTTGTTGCAAATAGTAATCTAGGAGCAGTATGTGGTTACTTCTTAATTGAGGACCAAATATTTTTCAAAAGTATTCATAAAAATGAATAGTTGAAATACCTCATACCTCCTGCTCTCTTCCTTCTCACCCCCACACTATCATGCTAGCACTTCATAAAACAACAATATAACAAGTCCTTTTTGACAGCAAAACTGCTTTTGTGAAGAAACACATTCATTTTCAATCATAATGACCTGAAACTGCTGACTTTACAAATACATACAGTGCTGTGTATTCCTAGCAAGAGTTTAAAACGTCAAGAAATGACATTTACTACAGCAAAAACTATTTTTGTTTGTTTGTTTGTTTTTGTTTATTTGCCCTGATGATCCAGTGATGAGATAGTGACGAGATAGTTGGTAGCAATGCCTTTACCACAGGTCATTCGAAGACAACTCATTTAAACCTTAAGCAGACAACCATGGGAACATATCTCCAGAGGGTTCATTAAGTTACTGGCAGTTTAAATTTTGGAAGTAACAACTAAACACTACATCTCTGTTCTAGCCTTTGCTATACAATCGTCTGAACACCTATAGATAGGTTCAATGATTTATTTTTTTTTTTTTTGGGGGGGGGAGGAGGAATGTAAACAGGCCCAAATATAAAAAAAAAAAAAATACAGAAAATCAAAAATTATATTCAGCATTTCTGCTATGTTTAAATGCAATAGCCAATAAAATACTGTTTCCTGTAATAACTTTAGAATAGTACCATATAAAGTTTCAGAAAAAAATGTTTATTTTCTTCTACATGAGAATAAATAATCTGTTGCTCAGAAGTAAAGGGAGACAGAATTTGCTGCCTTTTATCAGGAAATAATAACAGATTTTCAAATTTCTTTCATACTTTTTAATGCTTTTTTTTTTTTTTTTTTTTTTTTTTTTTTTTTTTTTCCTGTGGCCTCTAAAATTCCTTCAATGTCTTAAAGCAGAAACAAGAGTAAGTAACCCACCACCTTCTACAGGACAGAGATATATACATGGTAGCTTTTGTGACTGTTATCTAAGTTTTGGCATGCAAAATAAGTGAATGAGAAATCTATGGGTGGTTTTAGTACCAAAATATTGGTACATAACTTTCTGACTTTGGTTTGAATGGTTTATTTTCTTCCTGGTGTTGCTTTGTGATTTTTTGGTGTGAGTGAACTCCCTTAAAAAGCAAAACTTAGCCAGCAGTGCAATTTTGGGTCTTTTACAATGAAAGCTCTAAGGCATTTGCAGCTTTTAGGTGGTTTCCACCCAAACCCATAAATTAGATGTTATACTCAATCCAGGTTTATGAATCTGTGGTTTACAATGACATTTGAAACCAGGAAAATGTATCTGTTTCTGAGCTTTACTTTTAAAGTTTTGTACAGCTCCCTATAATACTGTTGACAGCTATTTAGATATCACTGGATTTAAATGTTTGCTTTAGAAAATCACATTGGGAGAATTTTGGTTTGTAAATGAAAGCTGTTTCAGAGCTCTGTCCTATTTTGCTAAAGTTCAAAAAGGAAAGGATAAATTGTTCTAGTTTTAAGCCATTTCAACAGCTAATGGAACAGTACAAATGGAAAAGGCCCATGTTCCTGGAGCAGAAGGGTCTGAGTTACATTCCCAGTATAGCCTATGTGCAGATTACATGACAGCTGTGGCATCTGCATTTACACAGTCACAAATTATTTAAGAGACTGACAGTCATGCCACAGTTTGTGGTTTTCTCTGCCACCAATTGAACTAAAATATCTCAAAGGGAAAGGTTAATGCACTATACTACTGGGCTTGGCATCCATTTGAATATTGAAAAGTCTCTTCTGTACTAATGCATAAAAATCAGCCAAACTAAAGTACAGTAAAGAGCAGAAGACTGTTCCTGAGGTTGAATCCTGTAAATGTGTTAGTCTCTGTATTATTTGCCGTTTATCTATATACTCTGTTACTAGACATAAGGGAAAAAGAGGTCTCTTCTAAGTGTTTCTCCATTTTACTGTGAATGAGAGAGACATAGGTCTTGAAGGCGATACATAGCTGTCCTCTTTCCCCTCCTAGCTGGCCAAACAATCACATACATAAAAAATTCAGAAGGTGCAGTGAGAGTACAGGGTACTCTTTGCTTTTCTATGGAAGAGGAGATGACTCTCCACCCTAGGTGGCATCATTTGCCTTCAGCTGAGGGGAGGGAGAAAAGGACTCTAGCAAGGCACTAAATTGGTAATGATCTCTCAGTTCTCTCTAATTCCTCCTACATTCAAGTAGTCACTGGGAAGTAAGAGGGTTTTTGTTTGTTTGCTTGTTTGTTTTTGACATAGGTCAGGCGATGTAGCACTGAGAGCTCCAATTTAATTATGAAGTGGCCTTCAAGCAACATCCTAAAGCCTTTATTTCTTCAGGAAATTTCTCAAGATGTATAACAGAATCACTCTAAATAGGATTTCATGAAGAAAACAGGGTGAATCATTCAAAGTGTAAAGAGTTGTATACACATTTAAAAGGACAACTGAATCTGTCCTTTCAGATCTCTACTTTCAATTAAAAGTGATGCTATTTTCTGTGGACAGTGTTCATATTAGCCATAGGTCTTTACCAATTACAGGTTATTTAGATACTGAGGACAGAGTACTGATAACTATTTTTAAAAGCACTTATTACTTTGGAGTGTAACTCAGGTTTTCAAAAAAAGTTAATGGGACTTAGGTTCATAGGAAATTAAGAAGGTTTGGGGAAAAAAATACCCTATATTTTTAAGAATATCTGTATATCTATTCTTCAAATAGAAATCTTTCTTATCTGTGTTTTACCATTGGAAAGGATCTTGACTGAAAAAGACCCATCTATAAATTGCCCCTTCTTTCTTCCTGCCTGTTTTCAGAGAATAGTCTTCAACCCTGGTCAAGATCCTGATTTCTCTGCCCAAACCTCATAACCTAAATAGATCTTAGAGGAATCCTAGCCCTTGTTTCTTGTAACAAAGTGAGATAGATATCTGTCCGTCCGTCTGTCCCCCATTCCCATCCTGTCCCCCACCCCTCTTTACACCACTCCCCCCATTCTGGACACAAATAATGTGAACTTCATTCTTAGCTCCCTAGAAACACATTTTTTGAATTAGATGTAAGCATAATATTGTTTATTGTTTGGATTCTAATTGCTTAATCTTGTTTTTAAAGCTGCTTTCTTTAGTAAGTAATTTAGCAAAAAAATGTTATGTTTCTTATGTAACTATTATAATGTAAGTAACTAAATTAACAAGCCATGAGGAGTACATGCATTAAAATATTTACTGTCTACAATTGCTTAATTCTTTTTGACTTAACAATGCAATATATTATTAAATGTACATATTTGATATGCTTTCTTGTTCTAGTTCTAGTATTTCAAACGTTTTAATGATTGTTTTGCAAGGAATAAAAGTATACTCAATGAGAAAAATGAGATTAATATGATTCCAAATGAATTAAAATAATACTAATAAAAATATAGATTTTTTTTATTAAAGTTATCGTTTCCAGCTTGAAAATTGGTTGAAAAATTGGGAAGAACTGGAAAAGACAAAAAGCACCTCCTTATTACAAAGCTTATTTCTGATGCTCAAGAAAAGCATGAAAGATCAAAATGAGATTTTTTTTTTGTCCTTTTTAAATTTTATTTTTAGATGCTACTATTAGTGCATCAGGATATGAAAAAGGAAAAGGCAGTTCTTTATACAAACAGGAATGAGCTGGGATTTCCAGGAAAAAAAAAGAAAAAGTAATAATTCTATTTCCAGTTGTGTGCTGACTCCTTCATCTATCTGTGTTTGAGAAATGAGATTCAAACAGTTACTTTCCAGGTCCCAGCATCGCAGGCTGATGCTGCAGTCCTTGGGTTTGTCTGTGTTTACCATGTGTCCTTCTGTTGTAACTGTTCTCTTTTAGACAAACATTACAGCACAATTTAAAGCTGGAATTCCTTAATCAAAATCACAAACAAGCACCTTAATCTTTTACTTGTGGAATTAATCATCCATTTTCTGGCACAATGTTTGCCTTGCCAAGTGGACCATTTTCTTATAAAGGAGTATATGAGCACTGAGGACACAAAGGAGCTGCATAGCAACTCAGGTTCAAGTTGCTGGCCTGGATCCAACAAAACACAGATTTCAATCAGCACTTCTATGTTCTTGACAGTCAACATGTTGTCCAAGCTGGGATAAGTTGGGGTATATTGCGCATACTCTTTCTTATATCTTGACCAAAAACCCAACATTCCAGATATGCAAATATTGTCCAGCTGCAAGTTTTTCAAAGCCGATACTAAGAATGGGGAAAAATAAATACATAAATCAACAAATAAATTCTTGAACAACTCTTGCTGGAGTATTGATTTTCTACCTCTTACTGGCTGACCCTTGACAGTTGCATTACCAGAGAGCAGAGTGAGGGGGCTGCTCCACAAAGAGAGTCAAACCAGTGGATGTTTGTGATGTCCAGGCATACATGGCAGACTCATATTGATGGAACACCATCCAGCTGTGCCCAATGAAGAGAGCTGGGCAAGGCTGATGAGGAGAACAACCTCAGCTCAAAGATCACCAGGCCCAGGGTGAAGCCCTCAGTCAGGACACCAGTGGGTCAGGATCAAGATCAACAAAGTGCAAGAGCTAGATGCAGTAAGAATGCAAGGCAAGGGCCTGAAAATAGTTAGATACCAAGTGAGACCTCCTGACAAGGTTCTTCAGCTGTGACCAAGACCCCACAGCTGTGCCATGTCAGAGCTGATTTAACAAAGGCAGTCAAAACCTATGAAGTGGAACAACCTGTGAGTGTACCCACGGCTCTGACAAATACATAGATTTCTGTACATTGCTAACATCCTAACACTGCAAGTGCATAAGAACTAGCAGAACATTGAATCCACACAGAGAAAAGCTGACACTGATGGGACTTCAGTTAAATACTGGAGGTGGCCTATATTAGTTTACAAATCCAATGCCTTATTAAATCAATATCTCAATTAAAAGTTAAATGAATAAATAAATAAAATGCAACAGCTAATTCAATGACTAGAGATATACATGTAGTTTCAAAGCACTAGCACTTTCTTCCACAGTCACTTATATTTGTATGGACTCTAATATCTAAGGTTCTGCTATCAATTATTGAAGTAGAACTGAAAAAGAATTTCATCTCTGATCTTTCACACATCTACCCAACTTATCCCACTGGCATTTCCAAGACATGGAAAATCATTAATTGATTCTTAATTTGTGCATAGGGGTGAAATACTGTTCCTGGAGAATTTACTGGCAAAACTTCCATTAACTACAATGCATTCAAGATCTGCCCTCATGGATTAGCATGTCCATCAAGCTTTTGTAGCTTGCAAAGCTAGAAAACAATCAAAACCAAAAAATTTGCAATTGAAAAGCCTGCATTTCCACTGTGAGAAGTTTGTGAGAGAAAATATTTCTACTTGATGGATTTTTACTGAAGTAAGGATAATAAAAGAAGAGTACAATGACCCTAGGCTCTGGAAGAAGAAAGGCACTTCCAGAGGGCAATTCTGATTATTTTCTAGAGGGGCAACATTTCCACATAAATTATGTAAGGAACTTGGGACAACTTGACTCTCAAGTTAGGTATCCTGGTGAGAGTCTTAAAACTATATCAGACAAAACTGGACCTTGTACAAAATATCTGAAACATTCAACTATATTGACTATTTTGCATTCAGTCCTACATTCTCATCTTCAGCAACCCTTTAAGTGCCTTCCTGTCTATGAAAGCAAATGATCATATTTCCATTTCACAGTAGACATGAGAGAACACTGAAATCTGATGCACAAAATATTCTTATTTATTGGTAAGAGTTTAGAGAAATTTGGCTACAAGGAAGATGCAAATGACAGAGCTGAGGAAGTCCCTGTCATGTGATCTCCTTATTAATGCAGACTGCAGGAGACTTTACGCTGTATTTTTCAATAAAAAATGGGCACTTGTTAAAGCAGTGACTAAAATGTGGTATATAGGGTACCTTTGAGATACACAACATTTTAATAATGAACACCAGCCCCAATGTATAAATAATATGAATTTTTGCAATATGTATTATGTATTATGGAGGAAAAAAAGGTTTCAAGGCAGCAGAAATATTTCTACAGGTCTCCCTGCTCATTTAAACAATCACATATTTCAAACCACTGTCTTTTAGCTCTCTTGATTTTAAAGAAAATCAGAATAGCACTGTGGAAATTGGAGTAAAATAGAAATTCATTTATATGGTTGCAATAAATATCTTGTGCCAATTTCTGAAGTATTAATGTTGTCTACAGTATGACGCTAGTTTTGTAGTTGCAGAAATGCAACAACAGGGGGCTTGTGAAATTTTAGGAGAAAAGGATTCTGCTTAAAAATTCCAGATGTGAACATGTGATCAGTCCTTTTATGGACAAAAGAGAGAGACTTTTTTGGTTTTGCATTCAATTTCTATGTGCATCTGCAGTTCACTCACATCCTCTGCAAACTCATCTGTGTAGTTTTTTATTTCCTTTAGGCACAGAATATGGAACACCATGGTAAAAAAAAAAAAAAGTATATATATATAATAATAAAAAAATACACAACACTATTCTTGCTGAGAGGATCTATGATTTAAGGTCCTCTAAAGTCTTTTTAAAGTCAAAAGAAAATCCACGTCAAAGCTAAGCTCAAAAATTAAAGAATGAAGACAACGGTGTATTAAATGGACCAATTTGAAATATCTTTAATTAAATTTTTACATGTAATGTTACAATCCAAAGATCCACCAGTACTTTTTTTCTGCTAATAGAAAAAGCTGAATTAGAAAACTAATTTAAGATGGGATCGGACATCTTGTCTTCAAAATAAATAAATAAATAAAAATCCCTACACTCATTTATGGAACACTTCAAAATAAGAATAAAAGAAAATGAATTAAAATGTATATATATCATCTGCTGTTCTTTCCATCATGAGAAAATTTTCAGGTAGCCAACTGTTTTGAAATAAAATTCCCTGCAGTTGCTATAGTGATGATAATAAAAGTTCCTGCCTCAATTTATGTGATAGAGGTTCCGAGCAGAACACTTGAAAAGGTAAGCTAATCATAATGAAGACACTCTTAGTCCTCATGCTCAGAGCAGCCTCCTTGAATTTAGTTCACTATTACAGGACTCTTCCATTGTTGTTATTTTATTTATTTTTCTTTAATATATGTACATTATCATAATCTTCCTCAATGTGGCAGTAACAAATTATTCAGCAGAGGCAGTACTACTCTTTTTCTAGGTTAAGTCAGTGGACAAAGGATACACAAGTTTGCTACAATAAACAGTGACTGAAAAAAGAAAGATATTTCTCTATTAGCTGTTTTTCCCATTACAAATCTTTGTTTTTCTAACCATATAATGACAGTATATTTTTGCTTCTATAGTAGACATTGTTCAAGTCTCATTTTATCTCAGTGTTGATGCAAACTAAATAGCTTTAAAGCAGACAGTTACCTGTCAAAATGGATGAGTCATCAAAGCAATGTTGAAGATAAAACATTATTGCTCAGATGTATGTTCTACTGTAATAATTTTGTAAAATAACATAATTTACTTTAAAACATTTGTGCAGCTAAAATAGCTTCCATGATAACTGGTTTAGAAGAAAAATATGCAAAATAGCTGACAAAAAAATAGAATGTCATGAAATACTATTTAGATAAATAAGATAAAACAGAAATATTAAATCTGCCAAAAACTAGGACTAATCATTGTGAAAATAATGTTTTAGCAAGGCACTTCTAAAAATACCCATTATTTTCAATCGTGATGTAATTATATATACATGCATGTTTCTGTGTGTGTGTATGTGTTTTGATGTCTATGTGTCAATGTCATTAAATATGAGCTCCCCTCCTTCTGCTACTTTATTGCTTATGTATCATGCCTACCAATAAGAAAAAATAGTTGTTTAAAAAAGATGAGCATTTGAAAAAAATAAAACAAAACAAAAAACATAACTAAAGACAAAATAAAGTCCAGCAACATATGATTTTTGATGTGCAAAGGCATAAACACTGTGATGAAAATATGTCATACAATAAGAGTTATCAAATAAAGAGCCTGCTAAAGTTAGTGGCTGCGATTATCAGTAAGCTTTTAATTAATAACTTTCATTATTTTTAAAGTTCTTTACAGCTAGACTCCTAAGCAGCCAGTGCCCTGACAACAAAAGAGCAAAGCCAGTTATGATGATTTTTTCCTTGGCCTAAAATCCTTATCCTCTCTACAGCCACATTTTCAATAACAGCATATGTTCTTTGGCCAAATGTGTGAAGCCTTAATCTGACCAGTGACACTCAGGTCAGGAATACACATATGGTATGCCATACTGACTCAATTAACCATCCATCAATTTAATTGCATAGTATATCAGAAGATGTATTCCACTGTTCCTTACAGTTAGATATAAGCATGGAAATAGAAAAGAAAAAAGCAACAATTTTCTGATGTTTGTTTACTGTAATGGGAATACTAAGTAGAAACAATAATATATTTTATAATATATTTTTGTTCTTGAAAAAAATATTTTTGACAGCTCAACTGATCAAAAGTTGCTAGTTTTAGAAATGATACTTCTAATAAGCAAGCGTAGGTGAAAAGCACACCTTACAAGAAAATTACAGCGCTTCTACTGATTCTAATCACATTAATGTAAGGGTAAGGGAAAAAGAAGGTATATTATTTAAACATTATGTAAATTATGAAGAGAGTTAACACATTGCTAACTTATAAGTAGTGACATAGTTGAGTTGATTTATGCAATCACCCCAGACATCAAATCCTTCTGGAGTAATACACATGACAAAAAATGACAACATGGTGACAAGTCTTAAAAAGAAAAAAAAAAAAAAAAGCAAAAAGCATAAGCATATATTTGAAGTATTCTAGAGTAAAAGCCTGAAATAATAGAAGTCAAACATACAGCCTTACAGCCTTCTAAACTGGAGTTTGCTCAAACCTGGCTTCAAGTTCTGCATGGTATCAGTATTATCTAAAAAACCCTCTTAAGTGTTTGCATTATTTTTATTTTGTTGTTTTTAAAACCAGACTTGGAAACACATGCCAACTCATGCTAAACATTTGGAATTTCACAATTATGGTTTTATCTATCTATTTATTTATTTATTTATTACCTTTGTCTACAATTCTACTTTGTCACTGGCAGTAACCCTGATTGTCATTTGCCGTGTCTGTGGGAATCACAATCAATGTACAGATCAGTTGTCTGCATTAGGTCATAACACTTTTTTGTGTTCCTTTACTGTACACAAATCAGTGCCATATTGCTGAAATCATTTCTTTTCTCTCTCTCCTTTGTGTGTGGAAATTGTTTAATGTCTTTACAGACCAGCAGTTTTTGCCTAGAATTAAATCTTGCCTTTATGTTGTACCTCCTGTGGAAGATCAACTTATTGGAGTATTTTCCTTCTTGTTATCCCTGAATATATAACAGCTTTCCATAATCACTTATTTCTACAAAGAAACAGGAGTATATTGCTGTTAGACATTTAAACACCCACAAACTCTAGAATATGTCACATATAAAAGTTCAGCAGCAGTAGCGTTAAAGCACTTCTTAACAACACTTTGAAAAGAGACTGGAAAAGTTGCTTCTAAGAGCTGCACTCTGGTGTATTTTTCGAGCAAAAGCATAAGCTTTGTTATATAATATTTTTAGATCTATGATTCTTTACAAGATTGAGGAAAATAACAGCCCTTGTTGAATGAAAACAAAACAAAACAAAAACAACAACAAAAGAAAAATAAATAATAACTAAAATACAGAGATAGTGGAAGCTACCACTTTTTATTAGACTTATCAGAAAATTAGTTACTTGTTTTCATGTTTTTAATACAATTTGTAAATTTATCTGATAGGTCTACTCCATAATAAATTATGTGAAGTTTCTGTTTGTCCTCCAAATTTCCTTGAAATTCTGAGTATTTTTTATTCATTATATTTTCCATCTTTCTGTACAGTGTTTTGATAGAGAAATTTCTCTAGAGAATTTGTCTCCTGAGTTGGCCCTTAGAGAGCAGAACATTAATTATTGCTTCTTGAGTATCCAAGCAGGGATATATTCATAGAAATAGAAATGACAACATTTGATTTTATCAATAACTGGACATAACTGCAAGTGTGTATCAGTGTTATGCAGCTTCCTCCAGTTCCCTACATGTGACGTATGTCTTGGTTTCTTGTAACTCTTCTCTCCACTACACTACAGACGTAGTAGTAGGCCACTACAGACGTTTCTTCCTTGCTCTGATCTTTCATGCACAGCCTTGCCTATTGGGATGATCTAAGATCCATCTGGTCTGAGCTGCAACACCAGAGCAATGTTACCAGGAATTAGACTGGTAGTATGCTGCAATGGACTCTATGGTTCAGGCTTCCCCACTAAAGAAATCCTATTAAAAGATGCAGCCCAGCCACAGCCACATGAAAAAAGTCATGTTTTTGTCCCTCAAAAAGGTCTTATACATCTGAAAACAAATAATTACATTGTAAAAGTAACTGGCCTTGTTCTCATGTATTTGGGGAATCTGAGGCAGGGTATTGAGAAATTTCCTTTTAAATTTATGTTTCTTTAAAGAGGTTTACAGACTGCATTGCAGTCACAGCATTTAAGATTGAACGTTTGTCCCTGAAAGTGTAACGTGTTTAATCAAGGAACAGAGAACATAGTCTGGTACTGAAGATTTTAACTCACATCTGTCAGTAAATTGAAAAGGCTCCATCTCTCTGTGCTTCCTCCTTCTGAGGTGACTGTCCTCATCATAGTCATGGTTGAATAGGACACATATTAGCTCTGGTTACAGTCTGCAACTGGGACTCAACCTGAATGGAAATCAGCCCAGGCTTACTTCTAGCTAGTGACTCCAGCAGTTTAGAAGATGTTGTAGGGTATCTGTGAGTCAGAAGCAGTAACTTATAAGGGAGACTGTAGCAGCAAATGACAAGGGATCCAGGGATCCTATTTTATCAAGCCTACTATTAATTCCTAGAGGAATTAATAACGTCTGTTGATTCTCACTCACCTAGTAGCCAAATTAATATTTTAAACCAAAAATATCTAAGAAATTCAGAGTCTCTAATTTTTATGCATGAAACATCTGTTTTCTGAAACAAACATATTGTAAAAATCACAAATTATTCGTGGCCAGCACAAGAGCAAAAAATGAATATCCTCTTCACAAGAATTATTATTTCAATTTGTTTCCCTTATTTTATTGCTTTTCTGATTATAATATAGCTTGTGGATATAATTACCCAGGATATATTTGTAAAGTTATAAAAAATGGAAATTACTATAATAGTAAAAGTTTGTATTTTTAATCCATGATTGACACACTAATTGATAGTTTCCACACATCCCAAAATATCAGTATAGAGAATCTAATTTCTGAAATCCAGTTAGATATTGAGCCAATTTTCTGACAAAGCCACCAACCTTTTGTTTCTTTCTCCATGAAACACGTATGACTGAGACAGTAGTTGTATATCCTTAAAATCACAGCATAGATAAGACTCTAAACTAAGTCACTCTTTTCTCTCAAAAACTGTAGTGCCACCTAACCTGTGAAGCTCCTCCATTACAGCCTCTGATGTCGAAGGATCTGCTTTAAGACAGAAAACCCAAACCCAGTTCTTGCCATATCAAACCATTGGATTGTGATCTCTACTTTAAACCATACAATAAAACAACCTTGTCTTTGCACTAATATATGTACTAGTATCAGGAGGATGCGACAGTTATATATACTGCTTTAGAATTCCCCACTCCAGTTTTGTAATGTGGCAGCTGACTAAAATGTACAATAAGTGTATTGTGTGTTTTAAGTCAAAATATACTTTTACAAAACCCAGAAATAGTATTTTAAGATTTCATTTGGAAAAAAGGAATTGTAGTGAAAGGACACGGGAAGACACTAGAGAACATTAATGTGGTTATAAATTAGAATAGCTAATTCTAACAGATCAAGCTGCTCCACAGATAAGGGATGCTTATAATCTAGTTTATAACAAGGCCCTAATCAAAAAGAATCCAAGAAAAAGAGGCAAACAAACATGCTCTGCAGATATTCTCATAAGATCACTCTAAATAACAAATAACTCATCCACACACAAAGCAGCTCCTTTTTTTTATTATTATTATTATTTATTTATTTTTTTTAGTTTTGCTTGGCTCTGGGCTTCTTATTTTAAAGAAAAGAATGATGTATTAAAAACAAGCAAGACTGGATAAATGAGATCTGATGCTTATTCATTAACCATTATGACAATTAAAAAAAATAATCATATAGCAAACAAAACTTAATTACTTTAGAAAGATATAAAATCTGCAGACACAGTATATAATGCTAAATAATAATCACCAGCAAGACATCTCATTATTATTGGTTTTGCGTTTGATATGGGTTTGGCCCAAGGCAAAGCCCAGGGCTTTATTTATTTAAAAGGGTATAAAAACAAGGCAATATGCATGTTTCATATTAAATATTGCGATGCCATTACACTATGTGAAATGCAATAAGAGAGAAACATTGTGAAGCATCAAGGAGAATTTAAAAATTTATATTTTGTTGTGCTTTTGCTCAGACATAGTCAGATGTTCTGAGGGATTATGGGAATAAAAATAGCCACTACAGTGTGGTAAATTATTATAATCTCACAGCGAAACTGAATACATACTCACTCCACATCTATAGTTTAATCTGATCTTGCTGTTATCTGTTATTTTTTTAATTGCACACCCTGATGAGTTTAAGTCAACATATTTCCTTACTGCTCCTTCTGCTTGTCAGATGTAGTTGGATTGATAAAATGCAAATGAACAAATCATTAACGAGTACTGGTTATGAATCTCTCAGGCAGTTCAGGACCCTATCAAATCCTGCACCTATTACTTTGTGTGATTGATGTACTATTGTAAGTGATTGTTCCTGATCTTATTAAATCTTATTGATTTTTTCCCAGTTTCTATTTTATGCAGGACCAGGCTTGGACTATTATGAATGTTGCTGAACACTGTTAATCAAGCTTACACAGCTATTTTGATAGCAAACAATTAGAACTCTGAAGCAATACCTTGCAATTAGCTTCAGGGATATGGACCTCAGCACCATAATAATGAAAGAGACCTTCTCCTTCAAGCAAGGTAATGAGATTTACAATTATGACCCCAAATAACCTTTGCGAAATAACCAATCTGCACACATAGGTGTGTTTATCAATAATTTGTACCTTTTTTGTGAAAATGTATTTTTTTCTTTATATGTGAATCATTGTTTCTATTCAAATAAAGTATATGAAATCTTATAAAAATGACAAATATGTTAATTGCGAATCGTGTATAATTTGATTCTACTGGAGGGTTCTACAGAAAGATATTAATCAATAACATTCGCGTTTTGTGTTAAAAATAACCCTAAAAACTTGTGATAAAATATTAACACATTAATTGTGTCTGTTATTCACAAAAATGTTTATTTACATGCTTTGTTAATATGCATATTAGGTACACTATATACACATTATATAAAAGGCACAGACATCCATGAACATGTACATACTTATAAATTCACTGTGTTTTTGTTTGTTTGAGTAAAAATAAAAGTTCTCCTGATTAAACTGAGCAAATGCATTATTATCATGATTTTTGGAATTGTAATAGCACACTGCTATTACAGGGCCAAATTTGTTGAATGCAAATGATGTAAAATTAATATATAAATAACATACAATGAAAATTTTGCCTAGAAAGTGAACTAAAGTATTGCCAAGTTTCTTAATTTTAAGTATTCATTTTTTACTGCTGCAGGATAAACTATTTTTTGCTGATCATTTAGTAAGTATGTCTATAAACTCTTTTATCTACATATCACATTGCACTTGGAGATTAGCTCAAAAAGTTTTGTTAGTTAACATGCTTGCTAATTTCTACAGTATTTGTTGTTGTTAAAAAGAAAATAACTTCTGAATAATTTTTACATAAAGAATGAAATGTCTTGAGAATTATGGATTAAATATGTTTGTTTGAGTTTTTGATCAATCCCTATAAATTTTTTTTTTTGTTTGTTTGTTTGTTTCTGTGTATTTAAATGGAATGAAGGCTATTGTACTTTGATTTAGCTGACAAAATGATGTGCATCAGGCCCATATGCAGGAAAGAACAATTTTCAAATGTGGAAAGTTCATAATTCTTACCATTATTTTCATTATTATTGTTAATATTATTGATAATTATTTGAAAAAGTTTCTGCTGCATGCAGCATTTTCAGTAGGATGTAAGTGAAGTGCTGAGCACACCTTCAGATCTGAAGTACTCCCTTCTTCTTGCCCCCTGTATCCAAATCTTCAAGTCTCCTGTAAACCCTGTTTCTGAGAGCCCCTGAACAGTACATGGATTCCACAAACTTGGACTAAAAGTTATGAATGTTTGGAGATCTGCAATTGAAAAAGAGAATGTTGAGGATGATCACTTTTTAGTCAATATGTTAAGGCAGGTTCTGGGCAGGACTCTAAGTGGATAAGGGGGAGCATGAAGAAAGAATAGTATTTCTTGGTAATGTCACTTTAAAATATGCCTACTTTAATGTAGTGTCAAAGTAGAGGCAGGATTATGTTTTAAAGCACAGGATTATCAAGATAAACTCTTCTTAACCCACTGAATATGTGTGGGAAGCTCATTCAGGGAAGCAGAATCTATGTGTCTATGGTTATATGTAATCATACTCTCACAATGAAACTTCAGAAAGCTGGAGGAAATTCCTGTGTATTCAAGCAGAGTTGAAAGAGTTAAATATGAGAGTTTAGCAAACCTGATGAGATTTTTAAAAAGGTACTTAAGTTAATCCACCTCTTGAGTTCTTCCTGTTTCTCTTTTCTATGAGAATAACCAATAAATATGAGTTATTTTAGTGTCAATTTCAATGTTTATCTAATAAATATACATTCCTCGATGGGTGTAATGGTTAATGAAATGCACATAATATGTAAAATCTATAAAAATGTTGTAGTTATACATTACTTTCTGACTGTTGTACAACCTTTGTAAACAAAGTATAGTATATCAACTTTCTTGTGACAATAAGCAGATCTGTCATCTTGGGGACAGCTAAATGAATTATTTAATCAATAACAGACTACATCTCTGATGATAAGACAAGCTCAGACAAATTAAAAAGTGAAGCAGGTATAGCGTGTCACAAACAAGATACACAGGTAGTGTAACATACATTTAATATTAAGTAGAACATTAAAAAAAAAAAAAAAAAAAAAAAAAAAAAGACAGACCAAAACAAAAAAATTACATATAGAGCCAAAGTTAGGCTTTTTCTACCTGTCTTGAAACAGGAAGATAACTTTTAAAAATCAAACTACTAGAAAAAAAAATACTTAAAAATACTTAATGAATTGATAAATGTAATAGTTTTCAGAAGTGTTTTGTACAGATAGATCAGTAGGGAGGCAGCCTACACAAAGACTGTCTCTGGAATGGTGTGATATACTTTACTGACATGATAAAAAGCTGCATAGATGTGTGTTTGTTCATGGAGGAATGTAGTTAAATGTCTGATTTTAATTAAACTGCAAAGTATTCCCTCTACTTTTAGGCACAATTCTGGGCAATTTGCATAACTGATATTTTCCTCAGTTCCTTCTTCAATTTGGAAAGTCAATACCAGTCCAACTCATTAATGCAGGTAAATTATTTTCAGACCTTTAGACACGAGATGGTACGGAACTGTCCTCTTACTGTTATCAGAACCATCTTTTGTGAACAGTATCTGAAACAATGAGTATGAAGGTGTAGATATAAAAAACAAGAACAAATTTAACGGTGCCTACTGAAACATCAGTGAATATGCGGAAGGAAGGAAGGAAGGAAGGAAGGAAGGAAGGAAGGAAGGAAGGAAGGAAGGAAGGAAGGAAGGAAGGAAGGAAGGAAACTAAAAAAAACAACCAAAAATATTTTAAAAAATCATAATATTTTGAATTGTACATTTGTTCCAAATTTGTAACTTTTGATAAAGAAGACCAACACATTAAAATCGGGGACTTTTATCTACTTTTTATCCCTTTTAACATAATACTTTATAACATAGTAAATTACATCTTTCAAATTAGGAAAAAAAAAAAAAAAAAAGATTACCGAATGTTTCTATCTCTATTAGCATGTTTGTTCTCTACAAGACATGACAATGTTGTTGTAATATCTTTTATTTTTCCCAATATGCATGAATGTCTCACCTTGTGTGCTGCCTATCTGGATATGCCTGCACACATTGTAAACATCCACAATGCTCTACCAAAGACAGTATGTGCAAGCTTGCAAGCTGTATAACAAACAAGCCCAGTCTCAAAGTTCTCCAGTCTGTTCTTAGAATACATCATATACCTGTGCATTACATATGTACTTTGCCCAAGTGTGAATAAGATCTTTGTGAATGGCTAAACTGGGTTAGATCTTGTCCTGTTTTTGAATTTTATGCAAACCTAAGGAAAAAATAAAAAATAAATGTAAGGCAATCATGCAGTGGTAATTTGCCCGGAGCCCAGAAATTTGCTGGAGGTTTTACGTATATCTGTGTAAAAAAAAAATAAATAAATAAATAAAAATATACAGTAATATTTAATTTTTAACTTCTAGAATCACGAACAATTTTTCCCCTTTCATTAAAATTTTAAACACAGTTTTAAAAAACTTTAGAAATCTATACAGATCCTTGTGGTTTCCATGTCCACAGTTTCTTCACAAGTTTACATTATTTTTAAGTGTTTGGTAGTCCTAAAATTGTATAAAACAGAGACAGACTCTCTGTTTTAAAACTAAATGGCAAACAGGATATCCAGAGCAGCTGTATCTGCAATTTTTAAAAGTTTCCAGCTCTCTTTCCAATAAACATTCATCTTATAATTAAAAATTCAACTCCAACAATTTACTTCATTTTTTCCCCCTCTTTATACTGTTCTCAGTTATTTTAAATGTCTAAAATCCTTTTTAAGCAAAGGAAAAAACTCTCTTCACATTTCTCCTTCTCTTCCTTAGCTTCTTCATGCAATATGCATAAATCTCATAGTAATAAGTCTAGAATAATATAAATGCATAGTGATATGAACATTTAGTGTAGCTATAAAGATTAAGTGCTAGTTTGCAAGATTAATTTGGAAACACATAGGCAGTACAAAACATTGAATCAAATAAGAATTTTGTGATAGAGGACAAAAATAGATAACAATTTGCTTCTGTCCTGTATATATATATGTATTAATATAGGGTAATTTTATCTATAAGCCTTTGAATGCTAGTGGTAGTGATGCATCTCATTGCTGCCATTGGATTCATAACAGCAAATTCCAATTCATCAAAGCAAAGGCCTCTGCATTGCACATCAGTCATGATAAGTCTCCAGTAACAGTGTATCATCTCCAAGTTGCATGCATTAAAGCATTAAAGACATATGCATCAAAGTGCAATATCACACTTCAGAAGTTGTGTTTCACGTTGGAGCTTAGTGTTTCTGAAGAACTGTTTTTGTCTTTGTGGGTTTCTGTACATTTTATTTCCTATTCTTTTGTAATCCTTTTAGGACAGCCATGTCACTCAGGTATTTATTTGTGTGGTGGAGATACCATTTGCACAAATACTGATCTCACATCTGAGGTAACTCCCACACCATGACACTTATTCATATAACTTATGTCAACACTGCCTGTACTCAGGTCTTAAGCCCTCTGAAAAGAAGTGTGTAGTTGGGGCAATTATAATGAAAAGGAGTGACTTGAAATAAAATCATCCACCCATGAAGACTCAATTCATAGCTTTAGGATGGCCAGGTGCAGCTCTTTTTTCAGTTTAATTTGCAGCAAGTAGCAATTTTGGCTTCATTTTATATGTTTTACATGTCATATGACAGGCTATAAGATAAAAACAGAAAAAAAAAAAAAATCAACAAAACACTAGGGCATGGGAATTTCGAAAAAAAAAAAAAAATCAAACCTCAAACAAAACCAAGATCCTTTGCTTAGTGTTCATGTACATAAAGCAATCAGTTTCTTCTCATGATGGGTGTTCCACAAGGTAATGCATTATCTCCATTGATAATTATATTTTTGTGGGACATCTATAAACAGATCTGATACACTCTTTTCTATTCCTTGCAAAAAAAAAAAATTCATTTCCATTTTGAACAGCTTTCTCAAACCTCACTGCTCATAGTGTCCTCAGTGCCCATTGCAAACTATTACAGCTAGAGTCTCTTCTTGCTCTTGATTCATGGCTACTCACATTTTACCAGCATGAGTACTTTATCCACGCTCATTAAATAACTTATTTAGTATTAAATAACTTTGCTCGTATGTGCAGATTTGCAGATGTGCAGATTTGGTTTGTTTAAGCCTAGCCGTTTCCCGTTAACTTCCCTCACAGTATAATCCATGCCAAGGGAACACTTTTTTTTTTTTTTTTTGGTCCTTTCTCTATACCAGAAGAGGTTACTCAAAAATGCTAGGTACTTAAAGGCTTCTGGAATCCAGGCTGTCCTGCAATATAGAAAGCACTTAATAATGATTAAAAAACAGCATTTGCTGGGTTATATTACCAGAAAATAAAGATGGTATGATCTGAATTTTCCTGTTTTCCTATTCCTTTTCCTAATTTTAGAAAAAAAAAATCCACTAATTAGGATAGTTTCCAGTTTAGAAAGTTTTGTGCTTCACAGGTTAGAAGACAAGAAGCATGGAATCATATCTGCCCCAATATACCTCATAAAGAAAAGTGAGCAATTTCAGTCTATTGAGTGCCCATCATCAGGGACATTGTACTCTCTTTTGTTTCTAATTGCATAGCTCAGGTTCCCTTCTACATTTCTGAATTGTCTTTCATAACATTTGCTGTTCGTATTCTCTTCCTCCTTTATACTTCAATATCTGAAAGTTCCCCCTCTTTCTAGTTTCCTCTCACAGACCAGAGCACATGGTGCCATACTTATCCTATTTGTTTAAAACAGGACATGCATTGGAATTCAGGTGCTATATGATGATAGCTTTGCACAAATTTGCATAATTTGCATAAATAAAATAGATTAGTAGCAAATATTGCATTTTTTTCCAGCATTATGGGGATGCTAAGTAGGAAATTTGGCTCCCACATATAAAGCCCAAGAGTCAGAGAACTAGTTACGCCACTTTGCTACTGGTAGTGGATTTTTAAAGTCTCAGACAACTTTTGATTTTATGAATGGAAAAAATTTAGTTTACATAACTGATACTAGAATAGACAAAACAAAGGCACACCATATAATGCCGTATTAATAGACAGGAGTACTCTGAATCTGAGGTTTGACTAATTTGTTTTCCTGTTTGAATGGAAATGTTTCCTCATTAGAATTATAAGGAAGGTAGAGCAAAACCACTTTAAACACCTAAAGTTATACTTACTGCTCTTTTCTGGAAGGGAGTAGGTATTTCTTTAATAAATATGCTGAGTACAGCACAGTGTTCCATTCCTATAAATTAAATGCTGTAAGAAGCTGGAGGGCTTCTCTCCTGAGATTTTTAATAAATATCCGCAGGTCTGAATTTTCTTATTTATTTTTAATTAAGGTAACATTACAAAAAGTGAAATAAAAATACAAAGAAGGGAACAAAGCTTTTCACATATGTAGCTAAAAAAAAAAAAAAAAAAAAAAAAAAAAAAAAAAGTGACATTGCTCATTGCTTCTCTAAACTCTGAAATAACTTATTTACCTTTGTATCCAACCTAACCAGGCCACACATATTTCTATATGGAGTTTATATTCAATTTGAAGAGATTGCTCAGTTCAGAAATGAATGACCTGCACATTTTTCTAGGGATGTAGGAAAGCATTACAGCCTTTACACAAGAGAAAGATCCTTTTTCAAAATATTCTACAACAAACATTCTTATGTCCTAATGTAGAGAGGTATAATTGCTCCAAGGTTAGTTGCATATTATTGACAGTCTTCAAATGTAACTGTGCTATGATGATGGTTAATGTTACAAGTTCAGGAACTATGTACAGGCAGAGATACAAAAGCAAACAAACTGAGGAAGGATGACAGTTGGTACTAGCAAAATTAAAAAAGTCACAGCTTCATGATACTTTGAGTAATGGGGGATTTAGAAGGAAAACAGTGCTGATCAAACCACAATAAACAAATACAGATGCTTTCATGGCAAGACTAGATACTTTCTCGTGCCTTAGAATTAAAAATATCCAATTTTCTTTAAAAGTAATTAAGTGCATCTGCTGTGTCCTTATCTTGGAAATCTTAAAAACTAGTCTTTCATCACATTTTCTGAAGGAACTATCAGAGGAGATTGGAAAATGGCAAGTGTTTATTGTTTAATTGAAAACTATGTAATCAAAGCTTGATTCAGTGCTACTCACAATCACTTGTGGCATTTTATACATTTGAAATTGTGAATGATATTTCTAGTTAAGTGGGAAAGTATTTCACTTAGAGAAAGTGTTATCATGTGGTGACATGAAAAAAGTTCCCTCCATTTCCCCTTTCCATTTTCCTCATTCATATTGTATTGGGTCTGTCTGGGATGGAGTCACCTTTCCCTGCAGCAGCCCACACAGTGCTGTGCTCTGCACTCATAGCTGGAACAGCGCTGGTATCACTCCAGTGTTGTGTCTATTGCTGCATAGTGCTGGCACAGCATCAGGACTCCTTCCAAGCACCCCAGAGCCAGCAGGCTGGGGGTGGGTAAGTGATGGGGAGGGGACAACCAACCAAAGTGATATTCCATAACACCTGATGTGACACTCAGCAATAAAATGGGGGCTCTCGGAGGGGGGGCTGTCCTCCTAAATAACTGCGATGCATTTTGAGGCCCTGCTTCCCAGAACATGGCTGAACATTGCTCGTTGATGGGAAGTAAAGAATAATTTTCTTCCTTCTCTCTGCTTCTTCGTGGCCTTGTTTCTTTTGTTTCATTTTCTCCCCATTCCCTTTCCCTTTAATTAAACCATTCTCACCTCAAACCTTGAGCTCTTTGTGTTGTATTTTCTCTCCCTTCCTTTTTGAGGAGAAAGGGAGTGAGAGAGCAGTTGTGGTGGAGCTCGGTTACTCACCCAAGTAAAACCACCACACTTATATGAAAGGTTAATTCTTTTGCATCTTTAGTCTCATTTCAGAGTGTATTTTCAAAAGTCACCAGTGACCTAGAAAGATCTGCAATAGAACTAGCCACTTTTAAGATTAGAGAGGGAATAGTAATAATAAATGAAATAATTGAAGATTTTTTTCATGCATGTAGGGGATTTATCAAAAAAAAAAAAAAAAAAAAGTTTTGATTTTCCAGAAGGTATGGAAGATATCTTCTGAAAGATACAGACAATAAAGCAAGGATATGCTCATAATATTATTTCAATGTAGTAATTACACTGTCTAGTAAGGGGGAGAGCTGTCCATCATATATTAAATACCTCATGCTTAACTCATAATGTAACTCTGTTCTCTGTCCTCCTAGTGAGATCTTAGCTGTCTGCTAAGAGAACCAAGCCATAATCCAGCTCCAAAGTCCCATAAGACCTTTCTGCCATTTGCTTTTTTTTTTTTTTTTTTTTTTTTTTTTTTTGTTTCTCTATGTAGGTGTTGAAGAGGTTAATGGTGCCTGATGTATCGGCAAATTTCAAAGTATCATGAATTGGAAGAGGGAAGCGAAGTGCATATCCTAACATTTCTGAAATGCCTTAATATCTAAATGAAGGCCACACTTTCTGGGTATGTCTAATATATGATTAGAACCAAAACTGGTCCAGAAGAGTATCTCTAAAGAGAATAGAAAAAACCTTGAATAACTAAAATAACAAACTAAATGAAACGAAACAAAAACAAAAACAAACAAACAAAAAGAAACACTAAATAACTAATTTAAGTAAACAGGTATTTTCTGTGACCCTGGAATATTATATAATAAAGAAGAGGGAGATTTGAGAGTGTGGCCATGGGGGTCGGCAAGCCCCGTGGTTAATGATAATATTAGACTCTTAACGATGAGGCCATCAGGAATGTAAAAGAGTTTAGAGGGAACAAAGAAGGGTGATTCAGGAGACTCCATGCAGTCTCAGGTTGCTTGTTCTCCAGCCTTTAAGGCATGGAAGTTTTTGGGTGTTTGCTGTTGCTGATACATGCAAAGTTGTTTGACCAATGAAAAGTTGTTTTGAAAAGAACTGCTGTGGGCAGAAGGGTATAAGAGGGGAGCCTGTCCTCGAGATGAAAAAAAAAAAAGGCAACACGATGAACTTATGTCATCAATAAAGAAGCAGGAAAAGGAATGAATAGGGACCGGCTAACAGAACGGAGACCAGGACGGGAATGGGCACATTGATTGTCTCATGAAGTTAGGTTCGGCCAAACTCAGCAAACCGCTCAGAGAAGCTTGTACTGAAAATCGCTGGAAATAGGCTCACCGGAACTGGAAAAAAGCTCAAGCTGAGGGAAGCGGACCTGCGCACACAACTGCCCCTCGCTGGTAAGCAGTTGCGCATTATGGGGAATCATACGTCCTTAGGAACAAAGACTGTCCTGGTGACCTTGCAGCTTATTCTCCTTATTAACAATCAGACAGATTATGATCCTGAACTATGAGGACAAATTGAGGTCAAAGTGTGGGACTCTGCCACTAAAAACGACAAGGTTGCCGTGGGATTGCTCAGCACCTGGCAAGCAGTCTCTGAGGCCTTAAAAAGCCATGTGGGACCACAGTCAGAAACGTGTAGCTTGCCAGATAGTGACAGAGTTGCGGGCTCCTTTACTGATCCGACTGCTACGCCGTGGGCCCCTCTGCTGCTACAGCCATCGAAGGCTTTTGCTGTTACGCCCCCTGTTGACCTGGACGTGCCTTTTGACCTAGGCCCTAATGGCCTTGAAAAGGAGATGGATTTTCTTAGATCTGGGAAGAAAGCGATATATAAGGCCCGAAGGCCGAGTTGCTTGACAACTTAAAGCAAGACATATTGTTCAAAAGGAATGGAAAATGGAGACTTGTTTGTCATCAAGAAAAGGAATGGAAAATGGAGACTGTTAAGTCATGGAACTTAAAGGATTGTTTGTTACCTTTTCTGATTTTACATATGTATAGGCATACTCGGGTTTAGTATGGAAAAGCAATGTTCAATGTTCTGTATATTTAGAAAGTTTGATATTCGTGTGTGCATGTTGGTGGAGCGTAGACTCCCTGCACACCCAGCACTGTTTACTTGCCTTTTATACCTTTTATAAATATTTCTTTTATAAATATTACTAAATTCAGATTGAGTTGAGACTTCATTTATAATAAATAAATTCTAAAATCAAGGAGTGCTGAGAGGCACGGTACAGAACATTAACATCATCAATATACGGCCCTGTTTTTCTCTGTTGCCAAATTTTGTTGCCAGATTTTTGTTTATTCCCCAAATACTGTTTCAATGCCCTGAAAATAAAGCCTAAGTATTTTCAGCGGATAATTGAGCCATGTGTGTATTTTAGGACAAATATTGGGAAAAGTAATGTTCAATACCAATGTCTATACCACTTAAACAATGAAAGCATCAGGTAAGTAACAACATTTGGACAGCAAGTCAATATGACTATGAAAGGTCTCCAATAATGAGCAAACTCCAACCAATACACTGTTTGAGTATTTGGCCTTCCTATTGACAAAGGTTGCTTTCAATCACACTGCATCTATTACCATATCAATCATCACTCTAAATGAATACAACATGATCATTGACGAAGACATCACTTAAGAAGAGAAACTAAAGGTTCTATAAAAGTAAATAATGAAACTTTGGTTGCTCACAGCATGAATATTAGACCCAATCCTTAAGCATTCTTATTTTGTAAAAAAAAATAAAAAATAAATGGAAGGTAAAAACGTTAACTATTTCTTTTTCAGGAACTTAAATTATATGGAAATTGATATCTCATTCTTAATTATTAAATATAATGCAATCCAGTACTTTATTTGCTATACAAATTAAGATATGGAATTGAACTGATGAAAATGATTTACGTGCAGGATTAAAATATTGGCAGCTTTATAGAGTGAAATGTCACTATACTGCTGTACCTTCAAGTTTTACATTTCCTCCTTTGAATCCCTGTCAGACCTCATGAACACTGGAGACTTTAATCAATGTTTGCAGTAGCCATAACTCTGGATATTTTACCTGTGTAATAATCCAAATTCTGTTTAGTACAAGTCAAAAGCAAAAACAACAAACATGTATGTTGCAATTGGAAGGTTACATTTTAAATTACATTAAAATTACATTCTAACACATTTCTGTTTCCTATCTCTTCCTGTAAGCAACCAGTACTTAACAGTAGCTCAATGTACCCCAAGACAAACAAATTGTATTTAGAATGATTCAAAGGTCATAAAATTCAAAGATTTATGAGTTCATGCATTCGTATCACTTTTTAATTTATATGATACAAAACACTTATGAAATCAGTATTTTATTTTCTTTATGTACTCCAAACTTTTTTTTCCCTGTATTTTTTTGTAGATAATATCAAAAATTATATCCAGATAGGAAAGGGAAAAAAAATCAACCTGGCTTGCTCCCCTTTTAAAACAATTTTGTGGAAGCTAAAACAAATTCAGGAACGAGGAAAAAAGGACAGGGGCATCATATGAAGTTTAAAAATTTAAATAGATAAATCATGTAGATTTATATAAAGGTTGTCTAACAATTAGTTTCAAAGTTTCAAATCAAAGCCACTAGTACAATTAATTTAATAGAAAACCAGAAAACTTTATAGAAAAGGAAACAAAAACAAAAAGAAACAACACAAAAAAAGAAACAAAACCACAACATATTTTAATGTAATGTCATAAAGAAGAGAACAAAGACTAAGATAAACTAGAAAACAGTTAGAAACAATTAGTCTTAAAAACAATTTGATCACCTTTATTTATTTGAATAAACAAAGTTAGATTTTATGCTAAATGTCCAAATGCAATTAAATTATAAAGTAGTCCTAATATTATTAAATTATAAACCATTTCAATAACATAAGAAGAAAAGGATAACAATATTAATTTTGCTTTAAAATTTCCTAAATTATACATAGAACTTAACCTTCATGTACATATATAAAGCGGGGCACTGCAAGAGATGGTTTATGAACTTATGAAGTTTTTATGAACTTTATGAAGTTTTTTTGTATTTGAAAATACAAAAAAAAAAAACAAACAAAAAAAAACAAACAACCCACAGATGTTATCAATGACATTCTTGGTAGCATTATCCCTTCAGCACTGAACTATATTTATTAAATATCTATTGTATTAAGTGCTACTCTGCCTACATCAATGCTATAAGCATATAGAAATCTAAGAATATACAAAGTGATCTGATGCACTTAGTCAATCCCTTTGCTGCTAAAACACTCTGCAGGAAAGCCTGATTTTTCCAGCAGGTATATCCGGCTATATCAAAAGTTTTATCCACGTGTGCAAGATAGCCAATTTCAGAGCACTGGAAGTAGTTTGCTTAACTGTCTCCAATTCTATGCCTAAACACAGTGGCAGTTTTATAATATAAAACATATGCAGCACTTCAAAAAGTTTCATTAAGCTAACCTCTGTTATGAAGGTAATTTACATTTATTGTATTTCAAGGCATTGCATTTGCCAAACAAGAATTAGGTGTTTTAGGCAAACATGATTTAAAAGCTGCAATTTTTACCCCAACTTGATTTTCATTTTTTTTCATAGCCGTCATTCAACAAGGCAAAGTGTGCAGAAGCAAGACTGCATCTCCCCTTACCATGGTGTTTGTGTCAATTTGCAATAGGCAAACTAGCACTGAACATTTCCCTTTTTTCCTCCATAATCAGACACAGCC
Source organism: Anas platyrhynchos (assembly GCF_047663525.1). NCBI lineage: Eukaryota > Metazoa > Chordata > Aves > Anseriformes > Anatidae > Anas > Anas platyrhynchos. Next base: position 32,001,245 of record NC_092588.1, read on the forward strand.
AAAAGGCAGTTCTTTGAGTTTCAGCACTAGGGTACTGTTTTATTCAGCCTTAAAGTTTAAGTCAAATTAAGCTAAATCTAGTTCAGAATCTTTAATCTGCATTTTATCATGATTCATGTGAGAGCTGCTATTCCCCATGGATTTCCTATCAATTACTCTGTTTAGCTGTATAAGATATCTCGAACAAAACCTCCTTCCCAATATATTTGTGTAGGTAGTGCAGGTCCCATCCAGAGTTGAGAAGACAAACAACAACAACAGCAGTGATGTCAAAAATGATGATTTACCTCCATATTACAGATGGACAGATTGGAGATGAAGGATGCATTTATTGACTCCATTGTTCTATGTGATGTATATAGTGTACCAACACTGCTTTTTTTTCCATAAAACGTGCATAAATGGAGCTGGGATTATAAAACCTAGGGTAAAACTACAAAGCATGTGCTTTCCTGTGACCCAAGATGAAACAGCCTAAAGCAAAATCACTGCTTACAGCTCCACTGCTTTCTTTTGACAGAAGGTATGAACTTTAGTTTTCAATACTACACTAGAGTTTGCATCAAGGGAAATAAATAATTTATCTTTCAATACAAGATTTTTAATTTAATGGAGGCTTACTTATATCATTTCCATAAAGTTTACAAGCACTGGCACATAAATCATGAAGATAAGGTGCTGCATAGGAAGGACTGGTAGATATGTAATCATTGATAGAGAAAGCCACTGATGGAGTCTGAGCAGATAGAGCAAAGTTAAGGCAATGTTACTGGATCATGTGATTAGTGTCTTGTAAGATAAGCAAGCCACTATTACCAAAAGTTTTTTGTTGCTGATTAAAAAATACTGCATGGTCTTGGCTGAAGCAGAATTCCAAATGCCATATAGACTAACTAGACTAGACTATAGACTAGACAAGTGCTCCAGACTATCAGGATCTGGAGACAAGTGAGAAGAGCAAGGTGTGTGTCTCTCATGTGGTGAGTAGAAACATCTGGGCCACAGCAGAAAAAGGGCAGGACTAGAGTGGATAAGATAAGTGACAAAACATCTGGAACACTATTTCCACTGCTTTCCACAAGTTCTGGACAAGCTCTAACCATGTTCTATGTCCTGTTCCACTGTGGCCCATTGAGAACATACCTTTGTCAAGCAGCTGGATGACAACTTCTCAAGAATTCATATTCCACCAGTGCCAGTGTTTTTTGTTGCTTGTACTCCCTACCCAGTTGAATCCACCAGATTTTCCATTTCCCTTTTGGAAGAGAGGCAATCTGTCCCTTATCAGACTTCTCTAAAACAAGGAACCATGTAGAAAATTTATGACCACGGTACTTCAGAGCCCACCAAGATTTAATATGTTATTTAAATTACAAACAAATTTAATTTCATGTATTTCTTTAATATAACTTTATAGAAAATAATTTTATTAGTACATCTATTAAAATAGCCCCTCTCATCAAAGTTTTATTGTAATCTTGTGATTGGTCTAGTTCTTTGCTATGGTAATGCAGATTGTATCAACAACTTGCCAGACAGGTTAACGTCTGGTTACTTTAAATAGGCATTTCAATTTTGCATCCACTTATTCAGAATAGAGTGTATAAGTTACAACAGGACATCTAATTTACAACAGTTGACATGGAGAATCAGAGAACTTTTGTTGAGTGTCCAGGAGAAAAGGAGTTAGTGTTCGGTGGGAGAAAGGACAGGCAACTCAGGGAGAGCACAAGGAAGTTGCCGACATATACAGAGAAAAAGCATATGCCGACATATGCAGCATTTGACATGGTCTCTCTTCCTGGAGAAGCTGGCAGAACATGGCTTGGACAGAAACACTCTGTGGGGGGGGAAATGTTGATCTACTGGAGTGTAGGAAGGCGCTGCAGAGGGAGCTGGACAGGTTGGATGGATTGGCAGAGGCCAATGGGATGAGGTTTAACATAGCTAAGTGGCAGGTCCTGCACTTTGGTCACAACAACCCCATGAAGTGCTACAGGCTTGGACGAGAGTAGCTTGAAAGCTGTGCAGAGGAAAAGGCTGGGGGTGTTGGTCGATGTTCACCTGAACGTGAGTCAGCAGTGTGCCCAGGTGTCCAAGAAAGCCAACAGCATCCTGGCTTGTATCAGGAATAGTGTAACCATCAGGACCAGGGAGGTGATCGTCTCCTTGTACTCTGCTCTGATGAGGCTGCACCTCAAGTACTGTGTTCAGTTTTGGGCCCTACAAGAAAGACATCTAGGTCCTGGAGCATGTCCAGAGAAAGGCTATGAAGCTGATGAAGGGTCTGGAACACAGGGTTTATGAGGAGCAGCTGAGGGAACTGGGGCTGTTTAGTCTGGAGGAGAGGAGGCTCAGGGAAGACCTTATTGCTCTCTACAGTTACCTGAATTGAAGGTGTGGGGAGCTGGGTGTTAGCCTCATAGCCAATTTGGTATCTCACAGATTTAGTATCACCTGACTGAAACACTAAGCTTTCAGAGATGTACTTATGGAAGCAATGTTTTCACTCTTTTATTTTTTAGATACCCTGTATGAAAATATTGCTGCCTTAATAAACATAGAAAGTCTTAGGTGTCTGGTACCCAGATCTAGGCATCTCAAATTCTCTGTATAAACCATAGGGAGAATTAGATACCAAACTGGGATTCAAAACAATCCACGTTAAGTGGATAGGACATACTGAAGAGATCTGAATCAAACCCCAATTCACTCATGAATTTAGCCTTTCTGGTTAATGCCTTCTACCAGACATCACTGTCCATATTTTCCCTTTAGGAATTTATGATTGACTGGTTCTTTTGAAACACAGGTGGAGGGAAGCATGAAGGTGACAACAATATATTGTTTCTGACAGTTCTTTAATGGGAAACATAAACAATCCTAGAAAGTATGGGGTCTCCCAAAGAGCAATGTCCTGTTAACTACAGGAACAACAAAACTTCCTCTAAAGTTTGTTCTTCTGGGGCCCAGGAGTCCCATGTTCTTTTTTTTATTTATTTATTTTTTATTATTCACAAGTAATTTTCCTTCTTTCATTCACGAGTGAAAAATAAGTGAGAGAAAATGGTTGAGGTTATTTTGCCATGTCAGTTTTAGAAGGTAAGAGCTGATAGTTCATGTCTTCTCAAGCTGAGGACCTAGAACCTGTGTAACCCACCTCCCTGTATCTGAAACCCAATTTTTAGTTATCTAAATGCTGATATCTTGCACTTCATCAGATAGTTCAAATGACAGGATAGGTTCATGTTTCACAAGATAGTTTCAAATGTTTATGAAACATTTTCTGTGTTTCATGTTGAAATGTAGGTAAAATATAAGACCATGCTTAATAAACCAGAGTCCTAAGGGGGCATGGTTCTCCAACTACCTCATCTGTAAATTCCAGATAGATTTAGGCTGCAATTTTCTGAAAGTGTTAAATAGTCATTTTCTGTATGCTGTATCATTTTCTGGTGTCCAGAGAGACAAGATAGCAGCAATAAATCAGGTTGCCATTTTCAGAGACAACCTGTTCTACAGTGCCTGCAGAAGGATTTATCGGAAACATAATAAATATCTTTACATTCTGGATACCATTTCTCCTAGTTCCTACAAAATTCAGATGAAATTCCTTGCTGGTGGAGTGTGCCCCATTGTTTTTTTCCTTGTTTTCAACATATCAGTTCCCATATATCACCTTAATCAAGGTACCTAAGACCTCTACTAAAAACTCTTCATAAGGAAATTCCTCAAAGAATAAAACCTAGAACTCATGCCCCAAAGTCAAAGCAGTCTCAATACTTAGTACATACTGCCTCTTCATCCATCAACACAAATCTTTGGAGAAGTCTCTTGTTCTGCTTTTTTTTTTTTTTCCTTGTTCTGCTTTTTTCCATATTTTTTTTTTTTTTCCACTCTTCAAATAATCTTTCTCCCTTTTTATATAATTTGCAAACCTCTATTCTCCTTTCCAGGTCAGCTTCCTCAGAGATAGCTGGGCAATCTTTTCATGTTGCTTTCTAGTTTACAAAAGACCTTCCACTAGGATTAGCCTCCATTCCAATTATATTCTAAGGAAAGGGGAATCCTTAAATTTTATCACAACATGGACTCTGTTTTTGTCCAAATGTAAAGAATGGACAACAGCTGCATAAAGACAGCATTCCTTTTTATTAACATTAGAATTACTTTGCTTATCCTTTAGATGTTAGACAAATCATTAAAAATGTGTATAGTGCAGTAGTTTATATAGGTTATTATATTAACACTTACCTACAAAACCACTAAGCTACATAATTTTTCAATTTCACTCCCAGAGTAACAAAGAATTCCAGTTAGCACTTTTGAATAGTATTACAGTTTTGGCAAAGAAGATACACTGTAAAATAGCAATCTCATTTTGTTCTCATAAATAAAATGCAGTGTCACTGGGGACTGAAAAAACGTCAGCTTGTCTTGAGCATTGCATTGTTTACCTCTGCAGTTACCTAACTACTTGCAAGTAAGGGAATTTGTGATTACCAAAGGCTGAGATTATCCTCCTCTTGCTTTTGCAAAGACAGGAGCACAAATTACATTTGTTTAAACAAAGGCTAAGCTTCAGAAGACTGTGGAAGTAACTTGCCAGCAATATGATATGCTTTTGATTCTTCTCCTGATTCTGTGCCTAAGAATGTATTGCGACAGACAACAACAGACCAACTTCAAGACCAACATCACTCTAAATTTCAAATCCCTTTGTTATTTCACTTTAAGTCACAAACATAACATTAAACTTTTCATGTATCTGACTTATTAGATTTATAGTGTTGGTGCACCAGTTCAAGGTAACTAAACAGCTTTATTATACCAGCAATAGCCTTGCAAAATTTCCTCATTGTATTCTGAAGGACTTAAATTCAGGAGGAGATACTGTGATTTTTTTTTTTCTTCTATTTTAGAGACCCATAATCAGATAAATAGTGAGGAGAGACAAAAGGAGAACTCAGATCCTATGGGAACAAGAGCAGAAGCCATACCCTTAATCTAATGGGATGTATTTCAATATGGTGCACAAAAAAAAAAAAAAAAAAAAAAAAAAAAAAAAAAAAAAAGAGTTCTATTTGCATTAACAGTGCAGCAATCTGAGGAGCACTTGTCCATCTAGCATACTGAATATTTATTCTTCTCAAGAGTTTTTAAACAGTATATTTTTTTTACAAATGTTGTTTGTTTGTTTGTTTCTCAAATAAAAGAGGAAAGACCTTCTAAATTAATCCTCTTTTAATCAAACTTTTAAAATGCCATATGGTATTTTCAATGGAAGTTTAGGGTCTAATTTAATAATTAATATCAACTGATATCATAGATAACACAAGAAAAACAAAGGAAGCAAAACTTCCACTCTTTTCATTTTATCAGGTTGCTAAAAAACAACTAAACCCACCATTTTGTTGTTGCCAGATTCAGAAACCTTGCAGCTATAGGTGTAAACTGAGAAGAAGCTGCTCTGCAATAGAAAATGAACAATAGATTTAAATAGCACTGAAGGCATGAAAATAGCTGGCTACAAGCCCAGAATCTATAAATAGTATCAAACTTGTTCATCATAACTCCATTGACGATGACAGCATTGTCAGGAAATGAAAACAAAAAAAGCAGAAAAGGAATAAATGCAATGGACCTCAGATATGAAAGGCAAAGCTTTTCCAGAGTTAGACAGAAACACAAGAGTGAGAAAGCAGAACCAACAGATAATAATGCCATATGTCCTACAATATACTGATGCCAGCAAAGCAGGAAAGAAGAAGAAAATGTGCCAGTCTTCCGTAGAATTAGTATATTCTATATGATATATAGAATATATGATGTATATTCTTAATTTAATGGGAATGGTGACATGTAATGTTTATCATTTGACTTGAGCATGATGAATACAGTATGTGATTTATACAAACAAAGTCTTTCACTTATCACAAGTGAAGACATACCCTTTCTTCCCTTTACCATGTAAATTCCCTTAACTTTTAAACAAAACTAGAAATAGGATCAATGCTCCACAGTTTTTTGTTTCGTTTTGTGTTTGTACATATATATATATATATACTTTTTTTTTTCTTTTTTAGACTTTCTTCATCGTGCTTATGAATGAAGAAACAAAAATCTGTGGAATAACGTAATCATCAGTAAAAATAACCAAAAATTATATCAATGTACATGAAAAAAAACAGAACACAGAGAAAAATCTTCTCCAGTAAAAATACTATATATTTTTTTTTGAACATACCATACTCTTCCAAAATAAGATCTAGAGGAAGAAATTCAAATTCACATACACTAGATACAAAGTATATAAAATATGTTCAACATAAAACAGACACAGGTTCCCATGCTACGATACTCTGATTAGATCTCAAATCCAAAAAAGGAACGTGCTGACTTATCATATACACTCATAAATTTGAGCAGATGACTTCATTTTCTGTTATTCTCAGTTGATTTCTGAAATCCATGCTGTCTTTGATTAGAAACTTATTCTACAGTAATTTCTGTGGTGCTATTTTCCAAGTGAAATGTTGCTTCATAGGAGAATGATTCTTCATAATCCTGTGCTTCATAGGATAAATGATTCTAGAAGCTAGTATTCCAAACTACAGAATTTGTATGACTGAAACTCTTTCCCCCACTAAATCCTCCTTCTATAGGGAAACAAACAAACAAGTAAACCAACCAACCAACCACCACCACCACCAAAATCCCATTAAAAAAATACATACGTCTGCCCCCTCCCTCCCTGTCCCCCCTCTCAATTTGCACAGATACATACCTCCAAGCATTTTGGAGAAGGTAAAAATGACACATTTTGAGGAACAAGCTAAGGTTATAAACTAAGTAAGACTGTAGTATAAAACAGAAACAGACAATCTTTTGGAAAGTTAAGCTGAACTGATTGATACATATCATTTTTAACTAAACCACACCACCAAGAAGAAGAGGCCTTGGCTTTACAGAAGTCCAGATTTGTTTTGAAAAACAAGCCACAAGAATACCTACACAGACATAGTCTTTCAAAATTAAAATACAAGACGTTTATCTATGATTTCAGAAGACCCAATGGAATTATCCATCCCTTTTTTTATTGTAATTATTTTTGGTTTTGTGACACATTAGTGAAGGAGAATTTTAGATTGGATGTAGACATGTATGCATTACACTTTCAGAGTAATTTCTGTCCCATGTGTGACTTTGCTTTGAGGTTGCCTTTCTCAATGGCATTATCCTAAGGCCAGAAAAAGCCTTTTGGCCTGAAAGTACTGGCTTTACAGCTTTTAGCACTCTTAAAGCACCAGATCAGAGATGTGCATTAGTATCAGTCTTATACAGTTTTGTTTTTTTTTAATTAAAAAACAACAACACACAACACACAAAACAACTCATGAAATGTCATATGAAAAAAAAAATTAAAAAAAAATAAAAAATGAAGCATCAGTTGCCGCACAGCATTTGAAATTAAAGTATCATAATCCATTGTTTGTATGAAAAGGAAACTTCACTTGTAAAAAGATAACTTTTATGCTCTGCTCTATTTATTTTAAATAACAACTGTATTTATAAAAATTGAGAAACAATGCAACAAGTTATTTCAAAAGAATTTGAAAATAATGATATCACGTATAAAAATGCAGTGGAATGAAGTTTGACTTTGCTATCAGGTCAGGGGAAGAGGTCCAGATTTCCTGGCCTAACAGCTATGCTTCTGAGAAAAACATAGTAAAATGGACTTAGAAGCCTGATTATGTTTTTGAATTTCTGGAACCAGTGGTGTAGTTTTACTCCTGGTAGAGTACAGAGTGTTCACACATCTGTCCTAAGGAACAATGGAAACTGACCAGTTTTAAATAGCTATTTTAGCTACTAGAAATCATCTGAGCTCATGCATCCCTTTTACTAAATGCTAGGAGAATCTGCAGGAGCTGGAACAAGTATCTTAAAGTCATTGCACATACTACTAGTGTTTAGTTAAAGTTTAATCAATGACTTGGTTTGTAGAGTATTCTGAATGGAGCAGAGAGTGGGTTAAAATAATGAAATGAGAATCTGTGTCTGAACAGAAATACAAATACTTTTTACTTTCAGAAATATTCCACAAAGATGTAATCTAAACACGGGAAATAAATACTTCGTCTCAAACAATTAACATAACATCAAGTGCCAAGTTGTTGAAAACAGAAATCTGTATCTTGCTGCTACCATTTATGACAAAACAATGTTGATACAATGCCCTACTGAAAAAGAAAAAAAAAAAAAAAAAGAGAAAAAAAAAAGAAAAGAGAGAGAGAGAGAAAAGAAAGAGAGAGGGAGAAAGAGAGAGAGAGAGAGAAAGAACAGGAAATCTCCCACTGTTTTGGTGTCAATTTGACTGAGCAAGACAATCCTTCAAATTTTAAGAACAGTTTAGGAACCTCTAATACCCTTCACCCCCTAGAAATGATGGCGGCCTGCCAAAGAGGAACTGGTTTTGTGCTAAGCCTCTTAGACGATATTCCTTAAACCAGATTTTCCTGCCAGAGGCATCAGTAGGATTTGAAAGTGAGGGCTGTGGGCCACAGATAGAAATTCAATATTTTTTGGGAGAAAAAGATAAGCCCCAGGATCTTTGTGTTTTACTGCTCTCTTCACTGTGGAGAGTGGCACTTGATGTGATCCTCACTGTTGAGCATGACACAATACATTTCAGAGCTGAAACTATTGGACTGTAGCTAGATTTTGCTTTAGGGTGGAAATAGGTAGTGTTCTAGAATCAAGAAAATACAAAAAAATGATGGGAATTTTGAGTCCTCTCAAAGCAAATAAACTACACATAATACAGTAGAGCTAGAGGCATGCTGCACTACCTCCAATTTATGTACACACACACACATTTATTTATTTATTTGTTTATTTTAAATATAAAATGCAGAGTTCCTTGGCATGCAGAGCTTTGTCACTAGGTTGTGAATTGCATTAAGCCATCTCACCTGGGGCTTAATATTAACCCCATGAAGGCATTCAAATAAAATAATAATAAAAAATATTAATAAAAAATCCCCCCCTCCCAAGGAAACAAACAAACAAAAAGACCTTGGAGCCTGTTCATATACTTTAGCATCCCAGTTTGAACTGTAAGAATTCATAAACAGGTGCTTCTTAACGGTCAGTTTAATCATATCACACCATACCAGTGATAGGTGCAGAAACAAAAAATGCTTATCAGGTTTTGGGTAATCACACTCTTTCACAATTTCATTGGAAAGAAACATAGCTGAGCACAGAAATGTAAATTTCCAAGCAGAAATACTGTAAATGTATTAAATAAAGTAAACAGTGTTTTTAGATGTGCACAGCCTAGTTGTCTGGAGGACTAGGAATATCTGTAAGTGGGTGTCAACAACTTTGCCAATGAGTTCAGAGAGGACATTTGCATACACTGGAAAATTCCTAAAAGTCCAAAGCAAAAAAAAAGCTCAGAAAATTAGGAAATAGAGATTACGCAGAAAGTGATCATTGTAAGAAAACAAAGCCAAAACCAACCAACCAAACAAAAACAACTGTGTTAATATTGCACAGAGGTTTGGAGAAAATACAGATAACTTAAATATATATGGAAGAAAATATTAGTGAAAAAAAAAAAAAAGGGAAATAAAGACAGAAAGAAAGAAAGAGTATTTGCCCAGTTGTCATGATAACTAAAGTGGAAAAATAATTGTCTACAAATATTTGAAAGGAGTAAACACCAATGAGGAGGGAATATAGTACCACTAGTTTATACTAATGATACTAATGACAGTGGTCATATAATTTAAATATAAGTAATGAGATAATATTAAGATATTGGAAAACATATATTGACACTGGAAAAAAAAAATCTTAATAATGCCACCATCTGCCTTTGAAATAAAACCTCAGAAAGCACTTGTCCTCTGGTCAGCTTAAGACTGTTCTTTTGTGCTACGGTGTTCTTTTGTGCAAAGTTGCACCGCGTATTTCAGGTCTTAGTCTACTACCAAGAAAATTAAAAATAAGAATTAAAAAAAAATGAACAGAAAAAAAAAAAAAAGGCTTAGTGTAGCTATTTCTATGTGTAGGAGCTGAAAAAAAAATAAAATTAGTGAAGTTGAAGAGTTAATCCAATGTTCAATCTCTTATATTTTTACCTTTTGCAACTTGTAACTGCATCAAGTTTAAATGTGCAGCTGAACCCAAATTTTCAAAACAACATTCTTTGCAGATGAAACATTACCCTCTTTCTTTCAATGCCAGATTTCCATTATGTTTTAACATTTAATTATGCTAGAAGCTGTTATTTCAAGAAGCTGTTGGTTTGAAACTGCTTTATTTATATAAAAATAATATTTGTCATAATTTTTCAAGAAGGCTATGTGCCCTACTCTTATGACTAATTTTTCAATAGAAATGTGGCATAGTAATATTTTTTCCCTGATAAATATTTTTATTACCTTTATAAACACACTAAAAAAGTTGTTGAAAATGGCAAAAATCAAACCAGTTCTAGTGAATTATAACAAGGCTGTGCTATAGTAACATAAAACATCTGCCAACGATTCATCATTTTTAGGAAAAGTTTATCATCTAAAATGTTAAGGGCCAAAATCAGAGACCACAGGTTTCACAAAAGCCTATGGTCTCTGATTTTCACTTATTTCAAAAAGTCTAGGAATGTAACAGACATATGGCTTAAAAATACTTTTAAGGTATTAGAAATTATTTTAGATGTTTTTCATAATTCTTTGTATTGAATTTATTTTCAATGGAGTTGAAGAGATATCTTTGTGCTTGACCTCTGGAGTTTATATGCTTAATAATTTTTTTCATGTTCAGAGAAGCACTGCTAGTTAGGAGAAGTTGCCAAGGGAAAGGTATCTTCATATGTACTGTGTGTCTCATCCCTAAATAACTATAGCTCTGTTAGGGATAAAAGAATTGTATAGGTTAGAGATAAAAGAATGACATAGGTGTTTCTTCAGCATGACTCGAGGATCCCTTTATATTTCAATTATTAGGGGAATCTTGAAAATGATCCTATGTTTTGCTTGATATAATTTTGATTTATGACTTCACTACACATAGATGTAGCAAGTTCGGAACACTTTTGTCTTTAGTCTGCCTCATATGAGGTACAGTTTCTTCTCATTAAGAGGCAAGTACTTTACAATGTTTTTCCTACCCACCTTTATTACTGAGTTGGACTGAGCTGTAACATACAATAAGTAATCAACTTAAATTTAAAGCTATCCACTGTTTTTTGATAGAAGTTTTGGCTTAAAAATGTAAATTAAAAGACCAGCGAGAGCCCTTCAGCTAACCTCAGAAACACTGTATACGTTGTGGTCAAATACTAATTAAATAGTAACTGAAGCCCTAATTAAACAGTCACAGCTAGAAGCTTTGACATATGGTTTCACGTGTCTGTATTTTCCTGGAATCATCATGGGTGGCAAAAACAAAGCTACTCATAGGACCAGAGATTAAACACTTAACTTTTCTAGCTTATTGCTTGTTGAGTCAGCTGCAATGGTGACCATCAAAAAGCTACTATCTAGTCATGGTTAAGTCACAGCAATATCTTATATCTCAGAGGAACTGTACTGGGAGTGCTTCACATCCTCTCTGTTCATACCAGACATAAGTGATACTGTAGTGAAGAAATTACTTCCAAGGCTGATGCTTAGAGACAGGAGAGAAGGATCTACAAAGATCCATGGAACCTGAGAAGCAGAAACAGTTCTCAGACAGTGAAGTATCTGAATTAAACAGCAATTAAATGTTTATATTTCCACTTATAAAAAATGTCATTTCTGCCAGTAGAAACATTTCTGTCATTTCTCCTCTCCTCTCCTCTCCTCTCCTCTCCTCTCCTCTCCTCTCCTCTCCTCTCCTCTCCTCTCCTCTCCTCTCCTCTCCTCTCCTCTCCTCTCCTCTCCTCTCCTCTCCTCTCCTCTCCTCTCCTCTCCTCTCCTCCCCTTCCCTTCCCTCCCCTCCCCTCCCCTCCCCTCCCCTCCCCTCTGTCACCGGGTGCCACCCACTGACATCTCCTGCACGCACTAGATTAATCATGGATTTCAAGTGAGCTGAGATTCCATGAACCTGTCATGACTTTTAGACTGGAAATGAAATAAAGTGCTCATATTACTGAGGTCTGCATAACACTTTTCAATGTGAACTACTGCAAATCCATGAGAACTTCTTTAGAGAATTTAAAGAGGCACAAAGAAAACTGCCTAATGAAAAAGGATCTCATAAACAAAACCAAGCCAAACAATCATAAAAACCCTGTGCATATTTTGTCTACATACTTTCTGGTACTGTCCATTTCCTGTTTTGACAACCATTTTAACTGCAACCATATATCAGTCTAAGGATATGACAATGCTACAATAACCGCTACTATATATCACTTTCATAGTCATTTATTTTACTGAAAAAATGCTATTGTATTCTTTCAGATGGAGTTGTCTTTTCAAGAAAATATACTTTAATGTACCATCTTTGTCACGAGCCAAATCCTTTAGTTTACTCCAGTAAACTTCCAATTAGTGCTATGTTTGTTCTGGCTAAGAAGGACAGAAAGTTTGTTGCATAAAAATTAACTTCAATTTCTGAATGAGTGGAAGAAATTTAATGTTTGTGGAGAGAGACCATGATAAAACATGGAATAGAAATAAGTTCAGTATGAAAATGAAGATGCACCTACAGTACCTCTGTCATGTCTTATATCCATATCAACATTTTTCTGGAAAGTCGAGAGTTGGCAATTGACTAAAACTCAAGGAAAAACACTAGGCAGTATTGACAATGGCCTGAGGAAAATTCTGATCCTTAAGGTAGAGGCATGCTAAGAAAAACTCGTATTGAACAACAAATAAGATGATTAACAATACAGAGCACATATAAACGAAAACAGAATTGAAAAACTGCAAAGCAGGAATTTAGATCATTTATGCTACTTGTGCAATCTACAATTTCTAGTTAAGGAAATGACAAACAAAGTTAAGTGGAAAACAGAAAAAGGTAGATCAGACACAATATTGAAGTAAACACTGACATAAAGACAGAAAACATTAATTTGGTTGGAAATGAAAAAAGGTGCTGGGCTATAAAGAAGTGGTCTGGGTAGGCTTCTGGTGATCCAATGCAAGTTCTCATGTTACTTGTCCTTTTATTTTAACTTCTTTAAAACAAGGCTAAACGATTGGGGAAATTTATGAATATATTTCTATTGCCTATCATATTATATACTTAAAATAGGACAAAAAAAGAGAAATTATTTATTTATATTACTATATATTATTTATTACTATATGTAATATATAATTTATTATATTATTATATATTATTTATTATTTGTAATTATTTACAATTTAAAATAACAATTACAGAGGCCACTGGAAAAATTAAAGTTGCCATCTATATGGAGAATACCAAATAATTCCTAATAATTTGCATATACCCAGGGAGAGTGCATATACACAGGGAGACTGTGTAAAATGACTGATAATTCTTATTTTACCATTCTTATGATTTTCCTGACACCTGTTAATCCAAGCACTACACATAGTAATCTGTGTGAAAAAAGCCATTGCTGCTATCTTCTTGACTCCTAAGTCAATACCAGAAATGGATAGAAACTGGCAGAAACAGACTCACATTCCCCTAGAATTTCATAAGAAAAAAAAACAATTGTTACCATCTGTTGTGTTATTATGCAATACATTAAGTAGTAGCACTTCTCTGACATTAAATGAATTTCACTGAAAATGTAACTCATTGGATAACAAGAATTGTTTTGTGCTCACTTTTTCAACTTTACCAAATTTGTCTTCCACATATCTCCTACCACACAAAATTTCCTTTGATGTATTGAATACTCCTTTCCCTCCTCTTCATTTTGCCTTTTCTTGCTTGTGTTACACCCACTATTTCTCTTTTATATTTGCTCTCTCTACTTCTCCCATTTGTTCACATTACCATCCATCTATCCATACATAACCGCATGCACATTTTCCCCCTTAAACAATCTCTCTGCAAAATGAACAGTGACTTTATGATGCTCTGTCTTGAAAATTTGCCGTTCTGTTAATGAAAAAAACAAAAAACAACAAAAAAACTAACAGATGAAGTTGCTCTGCGTATCCTGTTTCTTTCTTTCCCAATATATCTTTTTACATCACTTAGACAAGTAGAAGTGTCAAGAGGTACACTTTACCTTATATTTTTAATAGAGTAGCATCGTCAGAAATTATTCTACCCATAGTAGTACATGGGTCAATACACAGCACTGTAGAGGAGTCAGCTAATCCATGGCCTGACAAGCCCACTTTAAATTCCCACAACCCAGAGCAGTTAAATTTTACCAATCCGGAAAAATGGGATTTTTCTCTGAGTTTATTATTATTATATATATATATACATATATTTACCTTGCATACAAAAATGTACCATTAAGAAAAACACAACTCAACTATTTCTAAAATGTGTTTTTAACTACTTCTATAGGACATCACATTTTGATTTCGATATGTCTTTACAAAAGAACTTGACTAAGTTATTTGGACAATTTTTCTATTAAAAGCTGTTTCTCTAAACTAGTATCATTTCTTTCAAGCTCCTCCCTCTCTCCCTAAAGCATAAGGAAATTTAAATGCCTCACAGAGTACCCTGAATGTCTACAAAGATGGTTTAAATAAGTTCACAGATGAAGGCACCTTCAGGGAAACACCACTGCCAGTCTTCCCTCTCAGATTTACAAGATATCAGTTCAAGTTCCTCAAATGCCTGAAGCTATTGTGAAACTCTCATGCCATTTTGGTTTTTATAGGTCAAAAGCATACCTTAAATTCTACATGAAAAATCAATAGGTAGGCAGTGTAGCCCTGCAAGGACAGAAGTCATGTGCACATAATGCGCACCAGCACATAATGTTTACCTAGAGGACTTTTTCATTAACTTAGGTTTCTAGATAAATTAATGGTCTAAAAAAAATTAAAAATAAAAAAAAATAAAATAAAATAGTGCTACTATATTACAATATGCAATAATGGCAGTAATGTACGTGTAGGACATTGTAACAAACCTTCTGTGCTTCTCAGGGCAGGAAAAGACCTGACGTCAAATAAGATACTTGAACACAAAACAAAACAGTCAAAAACAGAGGGAGCACAAAGGGTATTGAGGTCCAATGAAGGTCAATGAAGAAATTCTAATTTATCTTGTAAAATGTACAAATAAATAAAATAAACGGTATTCTTGAGAGCCTAACTCCATCCGGACTCTATGCAGGATACCTACATTTCCTAATTTGTAATATACGAAATGAGAATTTATTAAATCTCTGTGTTTAACAACAAAATAATACTCACCTGCAACAACACAAAGTTCTCTTTATCACACAATTTTCAAGAAATATTTGCATAATATACTGTCAAAGCCATGCCAGGTGAAAAGAAGTTACAGTTACAATGTTCCTCCTAATTTTTAGGAAAGAAGAAGAAAAACAAAACCATCTCCACAGTTGTGTTAATCTTGAATCATCAATACTACCTTGAATGTTACCACTGCAAATATTGTCTTAGATACATGTGGTTGATAGATTTCTCAGGAAGATCTGTGGTCAGCTTCAGAGTGACCACAGAGTCAGACTAAAATTTGACATTCATGGCTTGGTCTGTGATGTCCCCTGGAGTGCAATACTATCTTCAGACAAGGTACATATTGAAAAAGCCTTTTCCTTTCAGTAAAAATAAATGTTCCACAAAGTGGTTTTTGTTTGTTTGTTTGTTTGTTTGTGTTAACAGATTAAAATTCTGGGTTATAGTTAAGAAACCTGAAACAGTCTCAAAGTTCCTTTAGTACCTGAGGAATAACAGTAACCCTCTCTGCTGCTGGACCCCTCTCTCACAGGAACTTGATCTGAAAGGAGTTGCATAATTCATTTAATCAGATCTTTGATATTTCAGATATAAATGGTGAATTAATTCCCATATTATTTATGCATTATGAGGAGGCTGATAATGCTATTTCTATTTTTGATAATGCTTCTTTACTATGTGGCATCTTGTGTCAAAAATGAAGATAAAATAATCAGCACCACTGCAAAATATAACATGAAAAGTAGGATTTTCCTGTAGATTTATAAGTGATAAAGTGTTTTCTTTCTTTCTTTCTTTCTTTCTTTCTTTCTTTCTTTCTTTCTTTCTTTCTTTCTTTCTTTCTTTCTTTCTTTCTTTCTTTCTTTCTTTCTCTTTCTTTCTTTCTCTTTCTTTCTTTCTTTCTTTCTTTCTTTCTTTCTTTCTTTCTTTCTTTCTTTCTTTCTTTCCTTCTTTCTTTCCTTCTTTCTTTCCTTCTTTCTTTCCTTCTTTCTTTCCTTCTTTCTTTCCTTCTTTCTTTCTTTCTTTCTTTCTTTCTTTCTTTCTTTCTTTCTTTCTTTCTTTCTTTCTTTCTTTCTTTCTTTCCTTCTTTCTTTCCTTCTTTCTTTCCTTCTTTCTTTCCTTCTTTCTTTCTTTCTTTCTTTCTTTCTTTCTTTCTTTCTTTCTTTCTTTCTTTCTTTCTTTCTTTCTCTTTCTTTCTTTCTTTCTTTCTTTCTTTCTTTCTTTCTTTCTTTCTTTCTTTCTTTCTTTCTTTCTTTCTTTCTTTCCTTCTTTCTTTCCTTCTTTCTTTCCTTCTTTCTTTCCTTCTTTCTTTCCTTCTTTCTTTCCTTCTTTCTTTCTTTCTTTCTTTCTTTCTTTCTTTCTTTCTTTCTTTCTTTCTTTCTTTCTTTCTTTCTTTCCTTCTTTCTTTCCTTCTTTCTTTCCTTCTTTCTTTCCTTCTTTCTTTCCTTCTTTCTTTCCTTCTTTCTTTCTTTCTTTCTTTCTTTCTTTCTTTCTTTCTTTCTTTCTTTCTTTCTTTCTTTCTTTCTTTCTTTCTTTCTTTCTTTCTTTCTCTCTCTCTCTCTCTCTCTCTCTCTCTCTCTCTCTCTCTTTCCTTCCTTCCTTCCTTCCTTGCTTCCTTCCTTCCTTCCTGTCTTTCTCACTTAACATATGATCCTTGTGGGTAAGGAGGACTTTGGTGAAGGCCCCAGTCCTACATTCGTTTTCATCCTTTCAGCATTGCATGGACATTTGTTTCAGACGCTAATTTTGGGAACAATCAAGCAAGAGACCAAGTAATAAGACAATGAAACACAATAGAGATGGAAAGATGAGACAAATATTTGTAGGAGTCAGTAAAACATAGGTACCTTACAGACAGGCTAGTGCAGGTAGATGTTATAGGCTTATAAATGATAAGGAAGCAAACAATGGAATTGAAAATTGGAAAGACAAACGATGAAATGGAGCATCAAAGGAGACACATGTGGCAGAGCAAAACTGTTAGAGAGCTCTTCAGTAAAAAGAAAGGGTAGATAAACAGGGAGACAACAATTTTTGCAAGTTCTTAATGGCAAGGACAAGAAGTTTTCTCTTCTTTATCCTTAAAAAGCACACAGCTACATAGAACAGAGAAGAGAAGCAGGATGAAGCAAAGAACAAACATAGCAGATGGACACAAGAAAGTATTTGAGAAAGACTTCAGCCTTATTCTATTTCTCCTAGTTCTCTGTGAACCTGGGAAAAAATAATAGAGTGCCAAGAATATTTTTCCAGACCTTGTCTCTATTCTTAACACACTGAGCACTAACAATGGAGCTGACCAGTTTGCCTACATATTCTACCTAGAAACCAGAAGGAAATCTTGTTTCTACAGAAAATATTCTGAGAGTCCAGTTCATTATCCTTTAGAGCTCAAAATTAATTTTTATATCATAAATAATATTTCATGGTTTTATACTGATATTCGTTAAACATGATAAAACAAAACAAAACAAAACTGTTTTTGCCAAGATCATGTAAGAGAAATGTGAAAAAGGTAAAGGCAGGTAGTATTTATTTGGTGCTATTAACTGTGTCACTGCTATTCTGCTAGATGTTATCTCCATTGTGCATGTCTGGCTAGGGGAGGGATAGTGAAGCCAAATTTATGTGGATCTAAATGAGACCCTACAGTCACTCATGCTTTTAAATTGTCTTAGGATTCAAACACCTTAGTCTAAAAGGGAAGAACATACTCTCAATACATTCCTTGCTTCACATCTCAAGGGAAGAAATGGCACTGTTTCCAGCAGGCTTAGATCATTGGAGGAATCTTTTGTTGCTGCTGTTCATTGCAAACAAAGCAGTGAAGGCCATGTCATTATTAGCTTCAACATTCTTCTCGGCCTCCAAGCTTGAGAGGTTTTATAACAGGTCTGATGCTTACTGTTTTAAGCCTTGAGAGAAGCAAAATCAAACAGACATGGGACTGAGAGCTTGGAAAGCAGAAACTGTGATTCTCTGTCTCCCTTTTTCACATCTGTCCTTGGCAGCTTTTCACTGGATGATTAAGTAAATAATGCACGTTGTAAGTAGAAGCAGGGTATGTGGAAAGGGGAGGGCACAGCATAGTCTGTATCTATGGCATATATCACAAGAGTAAATTTACATGAGACTTTTTGATTTAAGTAATAATTAGTTTCCTTTATTTTTTTTAGGTTTATTCAGATGAGTAGATGAGAAGGTCATTGGGGTCATGAGTAACAAATGTGTCTAGGAAACTATGCTAACAAAGGACAGCAACTTTTATTGCTTTAAAAAGAATGCTTCCAGATCCTTAGACACCTAGCCTCATCTTCGCAGGACTTTGGATTCTTCCAATTTTCTTGTATTTTTTCCTATCTTAAAACAGAGAAAGTATTTTCCTTTCAAGATAGGGAATGTAGTTTCTAACACCAGCCTATATCCTGCTGAGAAAAAAAAAAAATAATAAAAATCCTTATAAAAAAGAATTTCTTATATTAATGACCATGTGAAATAAAATACAATTAATGCTTCTTTTTGGAACAAGACAAGTAGAAAAACAACAACAAAACACAAAAACACACACTAATGACAGAAAGGAGTCACTCTTCCCAAAAGATACCTGTTAGTACTCTTTTATGAGTTAAACTCTGGATTGTTTCTTAATTATTTCAAAAGAGTCAGAAAAGGAAACTTAATTTGCCTCAGCTAGGAGTATATCAATGAATGAATATCTTCCCGATTAAGAAAATAAAGATTAAGAAATAGAGCTATTGCAAAAAATAAAATAAAATAAAATAAAATAAAATAAAATAAAATAAAATAAAATAAAATAAAATAAAATAAAATAAAATAAAATAAAATTGTATTTAGCATAAAATCAGCTATGACCAGCTCTGGAAATTTCTGTGTTGCAAGACTGTCTATCCCATGTGCACTCCAAGTACATCTTCAGAATTGCTGATGGCACTATTACAGATAAAGGCACCCTACTTAGTGCACCTGGTATTGAGTGCCTCACTTTTTAATAGAGACAGCTAGACAAGACCCCTAGATTACACATTGACAATATAACTTGAAACTGTAAGGAGAAAGCTGACCATAGAAGCAGTTATGACGATCTGTTCAAAGTGGTTGAATAAATACTTTTTTTTTTTTTTATGTTAAATATACATGTACGTATGTGAATGAACCTTTGCTGCTAATCCTATAGAGTCTGTAACCCCAACCCACAGTTGTGACCTCCCTTCCTTTGTCCTCTTTCCTCTCCGTATTACCATCAAAAACTAAATGGAGGTAAAAATATATATATATATATATATATATATATATATATATATACACGTATATATCTTATATATTGTGTATATATATCTTCTTAGTCTCTCTCTATATATATATTTATATATATATCTTCATAGTCTATTTCAGGTAGTTTAAGGGAGCAAATTCAAATATAGGTATACCAATTGAATGCTGTTATAGGTGTTGTGAATCCAAGTGTGATGCATTTTTCTGCAGAACTTGAAACTTCGCCCACGTTAGTTTCTTGACACAAAGTGGGTTGAGAGGAGTATCCCTGAGAGAGATCAAGTCCACTTCACACTAGGAAAGCCTTTTTTTCCCTAGCTCTGTTCTCTTAACTCCTCCTCTTGCTATACTTCAGTGGATTTTTTTTCCTGTCTCACCCTGCAGAAGTGACACTGAATGCAGATGAGTTGTTAATAAATCAATGTAAGAAACTAGCATTTCCCAGATTTAGTTAGTTAGTTAGTTAGTTAGTTCTTTTAAATGGTACCAATTGCACTGATAATATTTTTCAACATGAGTTTGGATATATTATTTTAATATTTGGGTATATTATTATTATTTTAAAATATTTATTTTAAAGCTTTTGGTAACTGCCACAGACAGAGTAGAAATTTTTGCCCAGGTTTACTTAGATATCTATGATAAAATATATAGCATTCAGTTCTTTGGTCATTTGTTGTTGTTGTTTTGGTTTCTTTATTTCATATATATATATTTCATTGTTGTTGTTAAATTTCACAGTAAGATCTTATATTTAATTCAGATTTAAATAGCTACATTAATTTGTACCAGGACTGATATTAGTGAAATGTTTCTACAGATTTATTTACTCTGAAAAAAGTTCTGCAAGAATCATGTGTCCAAAAATAACCAAACAAACAAAAAAACATTTTGCATCCAATATATATGAATGAAAATAAAATCTAAACTATAAACAAGGATTAAAAAATTACCAGGTAATTACAGTAAAGCAGGTAATTAGAATAAGGAATTAGGTACACAAATGTTTTAACAAGAACTGAGTTATTCTAATAATATTACTCATTAATCATACATTAAACAGCAATATCAGCTATAATATTAAACTAGAGAGTCTTCCATGTCTTTGCACAAAAATTGAAATTAATCTGGTAATCCTGTAACTTTTCTAACTGTAAACAACTTCTATGCTGGAATGCAAGGCTTAAATCTAGCATTAATGAAATTTCATAAAATTATATTTCCTTTTTGACCTATTAGTTTTCCTGCCAGTCTAATTGTGACATTTAATCTATAGGATCATTATTAATCTCTAGCCATTATACTTTTTCCTATAAATTCCTATGGCTGGTTCACATTTATAAAAAAAATAAATAAAAAATCTGAACTTGGCTACAATACACAACTACAACTGCACTTATCTTAGAAAATCTATAGTAAGAACCCAATTATGGGACAATTCAGAAAGAGAATCTACTCATAAATTCAGCAGTGAAAGCCATCAACCCCTGTATATCTTATATGGTCCATTGGATGATGGTTAAAAAATAAAGTGATGTCAGGGAGGGTATGACACATTGAACTGAGGGCTTAAATCA